>NW_027227566.1:0-162344 GCF_037783145.1 Equus przewalskii | reverse complement strand
TTTGTGCCCTTCAGCTCTAGGGAAAGGTAGCACACCCAGAGCAGAAGTTCTACTTAGGGCAGATAAGGCCTGCGAAGAAAATGCGTTTCACAGGCCTTTGGAAGAGATGTTCCCGGTAGGCTGTTAGAGCACTGTGCAGAGCGAGTTGTTTCTTAGCTTCCCAAAGAGCTGGAAGCAAGATGCTGTGGGGCCCAAGTCGCCCTTTGGAAAGAAGCCTGCTCTTTGTGCCTTTCAGCTCTACGGAAAGGTAGCACACCCAGAGCAGAAGTTCTACTTAGGGCAGATAAGGCCTGCGAAGAAAATGCGTTTCACAGGCCTTTGGAAGAGATGCTCCCGGTAGGCTATAAGAGCACTGTGCAGAGCGAGTTGTTTCTTAGCTTCCCAAAGAGCTGGAAGCAAGATGCTGTGGGGCCCAACTCGCCATTTGCAAAGAAGCCTGCACGCTGTGCCTTTCTCCTCTAGGGTAATGTAGCACACCCAGAGCAGAAGTTCTACTTCAGCCAGATCAGGCCTGCAAAGAAACTGCGTTTCACAGGCCTTTGGAAGAGATGTTCCTGGTAGGCTGTAAGAGCACTGTGCAGAGCGAGCTGTTTCTTAGCTTCCCAAAGAGCAGGAATCAAGATGCTGTGGGGCCCATCTCGCCCTTTGGAAAGAATCCTGCACGATGTGCCTTTCAGCTCTAGGGCAATTTAGCACACCCAGAGCAGAAGTTCTACTTCAGCCAGATCAGGCCTGCAAAGAAACGGCGTTTCACAGGCCTTTGGAAGAGATGTTCCCGGTAGGCAGTAAGAGCACTGTGCAGAGCGAGTTGTTTCTTAGCTTCCCAAAGAGCTGGAAGCAAGATGATGTGGGGCCCAAATCGCCCTTGGGAAAGAACCCTGCACGTTGTGCCTTTCAGCTCTAGGGCAATGTAGCACACCCAGAGCAGACGTTGTACTTCATCCAGATCAGGCCTGCAAAGAAACTGCGTTTCACAGGCCTTTGGAAGAGAAGTTCCCGGTAGGCTGTAAGAGCACTGTGCAGAGCGAGCTGTTTCTTAGCTTCCCAAAGAGCTGGAAGCAAGATGCTGTGGGGCCCGTCTCGCCCTTTGGAAAGAAGCCTGCACGATGTGCCTTTCAGCTCTAGGGCAATGTGGCACACCCAGAGCAGAAGTTCTACTTCAGCCAGATCAGGCCTGCAAAGAAACTGCGTTTCACAGGCCTTTGGAAGAGATGTTCCCGGTAGGCTTTTAGAGCACTGTGCAGAGCGAGTTGTTTCTTAGCTTCCCAAAGAGCTGGAAGCAAGATGCTGTGGGGCCCAACTCGCCCTTTGGAAAGAAGCCTGCACGATGTGCCTTTCAGCTGTAGGGCAATGTAGCACACCCAGAGCAGAAGTTCTACTTCAGACAGATCAGGCCTGCAAAGAAACTGTGTTTCACAGGCCTTTGGAAGAGATGTTCCCGGTAGGCTGTAAGAGCACTGTGCAGAGCGAGTTGTTTCTTAGCTTGCCAAAGAGCTGGAAGCAAGATGCTGTGGGGCCCAAGTCGCCCTTTGGAGAGAAGCCTGCACGTTGTGCCTTTAAGCTCTAGGGCAATGTAGCACACCCAGAGCAGAAGTTGTACTTCAGGCAGATCAGGCCTACAAAGAAACTGCGTTTCACAGGCCTTTGTGAGAGATGTTCCCGGTAGGCTGTAAGAGCACTGTGCAGAGCGAGTTGTTTCTTAGCTTCCCAAAGAGCAGGAATCAAGATGCTGTGGGGCCCATCTCGCCCTTGGGAAAGAACCCTGCACGTTGTGCCTTTCAGCTCTAGGGCAATGTAGCACACCCAGAGCAGAAGTTGTACTTCAGGCAGATCAGGTCTGCAAAGAAACTGCGTTTCACAGGCCTTTGGAAGAGATGTTCCCGGTAGGCTGTAAGAGCACTGTGCAGAGCGAGTTGTTTCTCAGCTTCCCAAAGAGCTGGAAGCAAGGTTCTGTGGGGCCCAAGTCGCCCTTTGGAAAGAAGCCTGAGCGTTGTGCCTTTCAGCTCTAGAGCAATGTAGCACACCCAGAGCAGAAGTTCTACTTCAGCCAGATCAGGCCTGCAAAGAAACTGCGTTTCACAGGCCTTTGGAAGAGATGTTCTCGGTAGGCTGTAAGAGCACTGGGCAGAGCGAGTTGTTTCTTAGCTTCCCAAAGAGCTGGAAGCAAGATGCTTTGGGGCCCAACTCGCCCTTTGGAAAGAAGCCTGCACGTTGTGCCTTTCAGCTCTAGGGCAATGTAGCACACCCAGAGCAGACGTTGTACTTCATCCAGATCAGGCCTGCAAAGAAACTGCGTTTCACAGGCCTTTGGAAGAGATGTTCCCGGTAGGCTGTAAGAGCACTGTGCAGAGCGAGTTGTTTCTTAGCTTCCCAAACAGCTAGGAAGCAAGATGCTGTGGGGCCCAACTCGCCCTTTGGACAGAAGCCTGCACGTTGTGCCTTTCAGCTCTAGGGCAATGTGGCACACCCAGAGCAGAAGTTCTACTTCAGCCAGATCAGGCCAGCAAAGGAACT
The DNA here is from genome assembly GCF_037783145.1 of Equus przewalskii. Taxonomy (NCBI): domain Eukaryota; kingdom Metazoa; phylum Chordata; class Mammalia; order Perissodactyla; family Equidae; genus Equus; species Equus przewalskii. The sequence goes on along the minus strand of NW_027227566.1, from coordinate 159,830 downwards.
GCGTTTCACAGGCCTTTGGAAGAGAAGTTCCCGGTAGGCTGTAAGAGCACTGTGCAGAGCGAGCTGTTTCTTAGCTTCCCAAAGAGCTGGAAGCAAGATGCTGTGGGGCCCGTCTCGCCCTTTGGAAAGAAGCCTGCACGATGTGCCTTTCAGCTCTAGGGCAATGTAGCACACCCAGAGCAGAAGTTCTACTTCAGCCAGATCAGGACTGCAAAGAAATTGCGTTTCACAGGCCTTTGGAAGAGATGTTCCCGGTAGGCTGTAAGAGCACTGTGCAGAGCGAGTTGTTTCCCAGCTTCCCAAAGAGCTGGAAGCAAGATTCTGTGGGGCCCAAGTCACCCTTTGGAAAGAAGCCTGCGCGTTTTGCCTTTCAGCTCTAGAGCAATGTAGCACACCCAGAGCAGAAGTTCTACTTCAGCCAGATCAGGCCTGCAAAGAAACTGCGTTTCACAGGCCTTTGGAAGAGATGTTCCCGGTAGGCTGTAAGAGCACTGTGCAGAGCGAGTTGTTTCTTAGCTTAACAAAGAGCTGGAAGCAAGATGCTGTGGGGCCCAACTCGCCCTTTGGAAAGAAGCCTGCACGTTGTGCCTTTCAGCTCTAGGGCAATGTAGAACACCCAGAGCAGAAGTTCTACTTCAGCCAGATCATGCCTGCAAAGAAAGTGCGTTTCACAGGCCTTGGGAAAAGATGTTCCTGGTAGGCTGTAAGAGCACTGTGCAGAGCGAATTGATTCTTATCTTCCCAAAGAGCTGGAAGCAAGATGCTGTGGGGCCCAACTCGCCCTTGAGAAAGAAGCCTGCACGTTGTGCCTTTCAGCTCTAGGGCAATGTAGCACACCCAGATCAGACGTTGTACTTCATCCATTCAGGCCTGCAAAGAAACTGCGTTTCACAGGCCTTTGGAAGAGATGTTCCCGGTAGGGTGTAAGAGCACTGTGCAGAGCGAGTTGTTTCTTAGCTTGCCAAAGAGCTGGAAGCAAGATGCTGTGGGGCCCAACTCGCCCTTTGTTAAGAAGCCTGCACATTGTGACTTTCAGCTCTAGGGCAATGCAGCACACCCAGAGCAGGAGATCTACTTAGGGCAGATAAGGCCTGCGAAGAAAGTGCATTTCACAGGCCTTTGGAAGAGGTGTTCCCGGTAGGATTTAACAGCACTGTGCAGAGCGAGTTGTTTCTTAGCTTGCCAAAGAGCTGGAAGCAAGATGCTGTGGGGCCCAAGTCGCCCTTTGGAGAGAAGCCTGCACGTTGTGCCTTTAAGCTCTAGGGCAATGTAGCACACCCAGAGCAGAAGTTGTACTTCAGCCAGATCAGGCCTGCAAAGAAACTCTGTTTCACAGGCCTTTGTGAGAGATGTACCCGGTAGGCTGTAAGAGCACTGTGCAGAGCGAGTTGTTTCTTAGCTTAACAAAGAGCTGGAAGCAAGATGCTGTGGGGCCCAACTCGCCCTTTGGAAAGAAGCCTGCACGTTGTGCCTTTCAGCTCTAGGGCAATGTAGAACACCCAGAGCAGAAGTTCTACTTCAGCCAGATCATGCCTTCAAAGAAACTGCGTTTCACAGGCCTTGGGAAGAGATGTTCCTGGTAGGCTGTAAGAGCACTGTGCAGAGCGAATTGTTTCTTAGCTTCCCAAAGAGCTGGAAGCAAGATGCTGTGGGGCCCAACTCGCCCTTGGGAAAGAACCCTGCACGTTGTGCCTTTCAGCTCTAGGGCAATGTAGCACACCCAGAGCAGAAGTTCTACTTCAGCCAGATCAGGCCTGCAAAGAAACTGTGTTTCACAGGCCTTTGGAAGAGATGTTCCCGGTAGGCTGTAAGAGCACTGTGCAGAGCGAGCTGTTTCTTAGCTTCCCAAAGAGCTGGAAGCAAGATGCTGTGGGGCCCGTCTCGCCCTTTGGAAAGAATTCTGCACGATGTGCCTTTCAGCTCTAGGGCAATGTGGCACACCCAGAGCAGAAGTTCTACTTCAGCCAGATCAGGCCTGCAAAGAAACTGCGTTTCACAGGCCTTTGGAAGAGATGTTCCCGGTAGGCTGTTAGAGCACTGTGCAGAGCGAGTTGTTTCTTAGCTTCCCAAAGAGCTGGAAGCAAGATGCTGTGGGGCCCAACTCGCCCTTTGGAAAGAAGCCTGCACGTTGTGCCTTTCAGCTCTAGGGAAATGTAGCACACCCAGAGCAGAAGTTCTACTTCAGCCAGATCAGGCCTGCGAAGAAACTGCGTTTCACAGGCCTTTGGAAGAGATGTTCCCGGTAGGCTGTAAGAGCACTGTGCAGAGCGAGTTGTTTCTTAGCTTCCCAAAGAGCTGGAAGCAAGATGCTGTGGGGCCCAACTCGCCCTTTGGAAAGAAGCTCTGCACGTTGTGCCTTTCAGCTCTAGGGCAATGTAGCACACCCAGAGCAGAAGTTCTACTTCAGCCAGATCAGGCCTGCAAAGAAACTGCGTTTCACAGGCCTTTGGAAGAGATGTTCCCGGTAGGCTGTTAGAGCACTGTGCAGAGCGAGTTGTTTCTTAGCTTCCCAAAGAGCTGGAAGCAAGATGCTGTGGGGCCCAAGTCGCCCTTTGGAAAGAAGCCTGCTCTTTGTGCCTTTCAGCTCTACGGAAAGGTAGCACACCCAGAGCAGAAGTTCTACTTAGGGCAGATAAGGCCTGCGAAGAAAATGCGTTTCACAGGCCTTTGGAAGAGATGTTCCCGGTAGGCTATAAGAGCACTGTGCAGAGCGAGTTGTTTCTTAGCTTCCCAAAGAGCTGGAAGCAAGATGCTGTGGGGCCCAACTCGCCATTTGCAAAGAAGCCTGCACGCTGTGCCTTTCTCCTCTAGGGTAATGTAGCACACCCAGAGCAGAAGTTCTACTTCAGCCAGATCAGGCCTGCAAAGAAACTGCGTTTCACAGGCCTTTGGAAGAGATGTTCCTGGTAGGCTGTAAGAGCACTGTGCAGAGCGAGCTGTTTCTTAGCTTCCCAAAGAGCAGGAATCAAGATGCTGTGGGGCCCATCTCGCCCTTTGGAAAGAATCCTGCACGATGTGCCTTTCAGCTCTAGGGCAATTTAGCACACCCAGAGCAGAAGTTCTACTTCAGCCAGATCAGGCCTGCAAAGAAACGGCGTTTCACAGGCCTTTGGAAGAGATGTTCCCGGTAGGCAGTAAGAGCACTGTGCAGAGCGAGTTGTTTCTTAGCTTCCCAAAGAGCTGGAAGCAAGATGATGTGGGGCCCAAATCGCCCTTGGGAAAGAACCCTGCACGTTGTGCCTTTCAGCTCTAGGGCAATGTAGCACACCCAGAGCAGACGTTGTACTTCATCCAGATCAGGCCTGCAAAGAAACTGCGTTTCACAGGCCTTTGGAAGAGAAGTTCCCGGTAGGCTGTAAGAGCACTGTGCAGAGCGAGCTGTTTCTTAGCTTCCCAAAGAGCTGGAAGCAAGATGCTGTGGGGCCCGTCTCGCCCTTTGGAAAGAAGCCTGCACGATGTGCCTTTCAGCTCTAGGGCAATGTGGCACACCCAGAGCAGAAGTTCTACTTCAGCCAGATCAGGCCTGCAAAGAAACTGCGTTTCACAGGCCTTTGGAAGAGATGTTCCCGGTAGGCTTTTAGAGCACTGTGCAGAGCGAGTTGTTTCTTAGCTTCCCAAAGAGCTGGAAGCAAGATGCTGTGGGGCCCAACTCGCCCTTTGGAAAGAAGCCTGCACGATGTGCCTTTCAGCTGTAGGGCAATGTAGCACACCCAGAGCAGAAGTTCTACTTCAGACAGATCAGGCCTGCAAAGAAACTGTGTTTCACAGGCCTTTGGAAGAGATGTTCCCGGTAGGCTGTAAGAGCACTGTGCAGAGCGAGTTGTTTCTTAGCTTGCCAAAGAGCTGGAAGCAAGATGCTGTGGGGCCCAAGTCGCCCTTTGGAGAGAAGCCTGCACGTTGTGCCTTTAAGCTCTAGGGCAATGTAGCACACCCAGAGCAGAAGTTGTACTTCAGGCAGATCAGGCCTACAAAGAAACTGCGTTTCACAGGCCTTTGTGAGAGATGTTCCCGGTAGGCTGTAAGAGCACTGTGCAGAGCGAGTTGTTTCATAGCTTCCCAAAGAGCAGGAATCAAGATGCTGTGGGGCCCATCTCGCCCTTGGGAAAGAACCCTGCACGTTGTGCCTTTCAGCTCTAGGGCAATGTAGCACACCCAGAGCAGACGTTGTACTTCATCCAGATCAGGCCTGCAAAGAAACTGCGTTTCACAGGCCTTTGGAAGAGAAGTTCCCGGTAGGCTGTAAGAGCACTGTGCAGAGCGAGCTGTTTCTTAGCTTCCCAAAGAGCTGGAAGCAAGATGCTGTGGGGCCCGTCTCGCCCTTTGGAAAGAAGCCTGCACGATGTGCCTTTCAGGTCTACGGCAATGTGGTACACCCAGAGCAGAAGTTCTACTTCAGACAGATCAGGCCTGCAAAGAAACTGCGTTTCACAGGCCTTTGGAAGAGATGTTCCCGGTAGGCTGCAAGAGCACTGTGCAGAGCGAGATGTTTCTTAGCTTCCCAAAGAGCTGGAAGCAAGATGCTGTGGGGCCCAACTCGCCCTTTGGAGAGAAGCCTGCACGTTGTGGCTCTAAGCTCTAGGGCAATGTAGCACACCCAGAGCAGAAGTTCTACTTCAGCCAGATCAGGCCTGCAAAGAAACTGCGTTTCACAGGCCTTTGGAAGAGATGTTTCCGGTAGGCTGTAAGAGCACTGTTCAGAGCGAGTTGTTTCTCAGCTTCCCAAAGAGCTGTAAGCAAGATTCTGTGGGGCCCGTCTCGCCCTTTGGAAAGAAGCCTGCGCGTTGTGCCTTTCAGCTCTAGAGCAATGTAGCACACCCAGAGCAGAAGTTCTACTTCAGCCAGATCAGGCCTGCAAAGAAACTGCGTTTCACAGGCCTTTGGAAGAGATGTTCCCGGTAGGCTGTAAGAGCACTGTGCAGAGCGAGTTGTTTCTCAGCTTACCAAAGAGCTGGAAGCAAGGTTCTGTGGGGCCCAAGTCGCCCTTTGGAAAGAAGCCTGAGCGTTGTGCCTTTCAGCTCTAGAGCAATGTAGCACACCCAGAGCAGAAGTTCTACTTCAGCCAGATCAGGCCTGCAAAGAAACTGCGTTTCACAGGCCTTTGGAAGAGATGTTCTCGGTAGGCTGTAAGAGCACTGTGCAGAGCGAGTTGTTTCTTAGCTTCCCAAAGAGGTGGAAGCAAGATGCTTTGGGGCCCAACTCGCCCTTTGGAAAGAAGCCTGCACGTTGTGCCTTTCAGCTCTAGGGCAATGTAACACACCCAGAGCAGACGTTGTACTTCATCCAGATCAGGCCTGCAAAGAAACTGCGTTTCACAGGCCTTTGGAAGAGATGTTCCCGGTAGGCTGTAAGAGCACTGTGCAGAGCGAGTTGTTTCTTAGCTTCCCAAACAGCTAGGAAGCAAGATGTTGTGGGGCCCAACTCGCCCTTTGGACAGAAGCCTGCACGTTGTGCCTTTCAGCTCTAGGGCAATGTGGCACACCCAGAGCAGAAGTTCTACTTCAGCCAGATCAGGCCAGCAAAGGAACTGCGTTTCACAGGCCTTTGGAAGAGAAGTTCCCGGTAGGCTGTAAGAGCACTGTGCAGAGCGAGCTGTTTCTTAGCTTCCCAAAGAGCTGGAAGCAAGATGCTGTGGGGCCCGTCTCGCCATTTGGAAAGAAGCCTGCACGATGTGCCTTTCAGCTCTAGGGCAATGTAGCACACCCAGAGCAGAAGTTCTACTTCAGCCAGATCAGGCCTGCAAAGAAACTGCGTTTCACAGGCCTTTGGAAGAGATGTTCCCGGTAGGCTGTAAGAGCACTGTGCAGAGCGAGTTGTTTCTTAGCTTCCCAAAGAGCTGGAAGCAAGATGCTGTGGGGCCCAACTCGCCCTATGGAAAGAAGCCTGCACGTTGCGGCTCTAAGCTCTAGGGCAATGTAGCACACCCAGAGCAGAAGTTCTACTTCAGCCAGATCAGGCCTGCAAAGAAACTGCGTTTCACAGGCCTTTGGAAGAGATGTTCCCGGTAGGCTGTAAGAGCACTGTTCAGAGCGAGTTGTTTCTCAGATTCCCAAAGAGCTGGAAGCAAGATTCTGTGGGGCCCAAGTCGCCCTTTGGAAAAAAGCCTGCGCGTTGTGCCTTTCAGCTCTAGAGCAATGTAGCACACCCAGAGCAGAAGTTCTACTTCAGCCAGATCAGGCCTGCAAAGAAACTGCGTTTCACAGGCCTTTGGAAGAGATGTTCCCGGTAGGCTGTAAGAGCACTGTGCAGAGCGAGTTGTTTCCTGGCTTCCCAAAGAGCTGGAAGCAAGATTCTGTGGGGCCCAAGTCGCCCTTTGGAAAGAAGCCTGCGCGTTGTGCCTTTCAGCTCTAGAGCAATGTAGCACACCCAGAGCAGAAGTTCTACTTCAGCCAGATCAGGCCTGCAAAGAAACTGCGTTTCACAGGCCTTTGGAAGAGATGTTCCCGGTAGGCTGTAAGAGCACTGGGCAGAGCGAGTTGTTTCTAGGCTTCCCAAAGAGCTGGAAGCAAGATGCTTTGGGGCCCAACTCGCCCTTTGGAAAGAAGCCGGCACGTTGTGCCTTTCAGATCTAGGGCAATGTAGCACACCCAGAGCAGACGTTGTACTTCATCCAGATCAGGTCTGCAAAGAAACTGCGTTTCACAGGCCTTTGGAAGAGGAGTTCCCGGTAGGCTGTAAGAGCACTGTGCAGAGCGAGTTGTTTCTTAGCTTCCCAAAGAGCTGGAAGCAAGATGCTGTGGGGCCCGTCTCGCCCTTTGGAAAGAAGCCTGCACGATGTGCCTTTCAGCTCTAGGGCAATGTGGCACACCCAGAGCAGAAGTTCTACTTCAGCCAGATCAGGCCTGCAAAGAAACTGCGTTTCACAGGCCTTTGGAAGAGATGTTCCCGGTAGGCTTTTAGAGCACTGTGCAGAGCGAGTTGTTTCTTAGCTTCCCAAAGAGCTGGAAGCAAGATGCTGTGGGGCCCAACTCGCCCTTTGGAAAGAAGCCTGCACGATGTGCCTTTCAGCTGTAGGGCAATGTAGCACACCCAGAGCAGAAGTTCTACTTCAGACAGATCAGGCCTGCAAAGAAACTGTGTTTCACAGGCCTTTGGAAGAGATGTTCCCGGTAGGTTGTAAGAGCACTGTGCAGAGCGAGTTGTTTCTTAGCTTGCCAAAGAGCTGGAAGCAAGATGCTGTGGGGCCCAAGTCGCCCTTTGGAGAGAAGCCTGCACGTTGTGCCTTTAAGCTCTAGGGCAATGTAGCACACCCAGAGCAGAAGTTGTACTTCAGGCAGATCAGGCCTGCAAAGAAATTGCTTTTCACAGGCCTTTGTGAGAGATGTTCCCGGTAGGCTGTAAGAGCACTGTGCAGAGCGAGTTGTTTCTTAGCTTCCCAAAGAGCAGGAATCAAGATGCTGTGGGGCCCATCTCGCCCTTTGGAAAGAATCCTGCACGATGTGCCTTTCAGCTCTAGGGCAATGTAGCACACCCAGAGCAGAAGTTCTACTTCAGCCAGATCAGGCCTGCAAAGAAACGGCGTTTCACAGGCCTTTGGAAGAGATGTTCCCGGTAGGCTGTAAGAGCACTGTGCAGAGCGAATTGATTCTTATCTTCCCAAAGAGCTGGAAGCAAGATGCTGTGGGGCCCAACTCGCCCTTGGGAAAGAAGCCTGCACGTTGTGCCTTTCAGCTCTAGGGCAATGTAGCACACCCAGATCAGACGTTGTACTTCATCCATTCAGGCCTGCAAAGAAACTGCGTTTCACAGGCCTTTGGAAGAGATGTTCCCGGTAGGGTGTAAGAGCACTGTGCAGAGCGAGTTGTTTCTTAGCTTGCCAAAGAGCTGGAAGCAAGATGCTGTGGGGCCCAACTCGCCCTTTGTTAAGAAGCCTGCACATTGTGACTTTCAGCTCTAGGGCAATGCAGCACACCCAGAGCAGGAGATCTACTTAGGGCAGATAAGGCCTGCGAAGAAAGTGCATTTCACAGGCCTTTGGAAGAGGTGTTCCCGGTAGGATTTAACAGCACTGTGCAGAGCGAGTTGTTTCTTAGCTTGCCAAAGAGCTGGAAGCAAGATGCTGTGGGGCCCAAGTCGCCCTTTGGAGAGAAGCCTGCACGTTGTGCCTTTAAGCTCTAGGGCAATGTAGCACACCCAGAGCAGAAGTTGTACTTCAGCCAGATCAGGCCTGCAAAGAAACTCTGTTTCACAGGCCTTTGTGAGAGATGTACCCGGTAGGCTGTAAGAGCACTGTGCAGAGCGAGTTGTTTCTTAGCTTAACAAAGAGCTGGAAGCAAGATGCTGTGGGGCCCAACTCGCCCTTTGGAAAGAAGCCTGCGCGTTGTGCCTTTCAGCTCTAGGGCAATGTAGCACACCCAGAGCAGAAGTTCTACTTCAGCCAGATCAGCCCTGCTAAGAAACTGCGTTTCACAGGCCTTTGGAAGAGATGTTCCCGGTAGGCAGTAAGAGCACTGTGCAGAGCGAGTTGTTTCTTAGCTTCCCAAAGAGCTGGAAGCAAGATGCTGTGGGGCACAACTCGCCCTTTGGACAGAAGCCTGCACGTTGTGCCTTTCAGCTCAAGCGCAATGTAGCACACCCAGAGCAGAAGTTCTACTTCAGCCAGACAAGGCCTGCAAAGAAACTGCGTTTCACAGGCCTTTGTGAGAGATGTTCCCCGTAGGCTGTAAGAGCACTGTGCAGAGCGAGTTGTTTCTTAGCTTCCCAAAGAGCTGGAAGCAAGATGCTGTGGGGCCAAGTCTCCCTTTGGAAAGAAGCCTGCACTTTGTGCCTTTCATCTCTAGGGAAAGGTAGCACACCCAGAGCAGAAGTTCTACGTAGGGCAGATAAGGCCTGCGAAGAAAATGCGTTTCACAGGCCTTTGGAAGACATGTTCCCGGTAGGCTGTAAGAGCACTGTGCAGAGCGAGTTGTTTCCCAGCTTCCCAATAGCTGGAAGCAAGATGCTGTGGGACCAAACTCGCCCTTGGTAAAGAAGCCTGCACGTTGTGCCTTTCAGCTCTAGGGCAAAGTAGCACACCCAGAGCAGAAGTTCTACTTCAGCCAGATCAGGCCTGCAAAGAAACTGCGTTTCACAGGCCTTTGGAAGATATGTTCCCGGTAGGCTGTAAGAGCACAGTGCAGAGCGAGTTGTTTCTTAGCTTCCCAAAGAGCTGGAAGCAAGATGCTGTGGGGCCCAACTCGCCCTTTGGAAAGAAGCCTGCACGTTGTGGCTCTAAGCTCTAGGGCAATGTAGCACACCCAGAGCAGAAGTTCTACTTCAGCCAGATCAGGCCTGCAAAGAAACTGCGTTTCACAGGCCTTTGGAAGAGATGTTCCCGGTAGGCTGTAAAGGCACTGTGCAGAGCGAGTTGTTTCTCAGCTTCCCAAAGAGCTGGAAGCAAGATTCTGTGGGGCCCAAGTCGCCCTTTGGAAAGAAGCCTGCGCGTTGTGCCTTTCAGCTCTAGAGCAATGTAGCACACCCAGAGCAGAAGTTCTACTTCAGCCAGATCAGGCCTGCAAAGAAACTGCGTTTCACAGGCCTTTGGAAGAGATGTTCCCGGTAGGCTGTAAGAGCACTGGGCAGAGCGAGTTGTTTCTTAGCTTCCCAAAGAGCTGGAAGCAAGATGCTTTGGGGCCCAACTCGCCCTTTGGAAAGAAGCCGGCACGTTGTGCCTTTCAGATCTAGGGCAATGTAGCACACCCAGAGCAAACGTTGTACTTCATCCAGATCAGGTCTGCAAAGAAACTGCGTTTCACAGGCCTTTGGAAGAGAAGTTCCCGGTAGGCTGTAAGAGCACTGTGCAGAGCGAGCTGTTTCTTAGCTTCCCAAAGAGCTGGAAGCAAGATGCTGTGGGGCCCGTCTCGCCCTTTGGAAAGAAGCCTGCACGATGTGCCTTTCAGCTCTAGGGCAATGTGGCACACCCAGAGCAGAAGTTCTACTTCAGCCAGATCAGGCCTGCAAAGAAACTGCGTTTCACAGGCCTTTGGAAGAGATGTTCCCGGTAGGCTTTTAGAGCACTGTGCAGAGCGAGTTGTTTCTTAGCTTCCCAAAGAGCTGGAAGCAAGATGCTGTGGGGCCCAACTCGCCCTTTGGAAAGAAGCCTGCACGATGTGCCTTTCAGCTGTAGGGCAATGTAGCACACCCAGAGCAGAAGTTCTACTTCAGACAGATCAGGCCTGCAAAGAAACTGTGTTTCACAGGCCTTTGGAAGAGATGTTCCCGGTAGGCTGTAAGAGCACTGTGCAGAGCGAGTTGTTTCTTAGCTTGCCAAAGAGCTGGAAGCAAGATGCTGTGGGGCCCAAGTCGCCCTTTGGAGAGAAGCCTGCACGTTGTGCCTTTAAGCTCTAGGGCAATGTAGCACACCCAGAGCAGAAGTTGTACTTCAGGCAGATCAGGCCTGCAAAGAAACTGCGTTTCACAGGCCTTTGTGAGAGATGTTCCCGGTAGGCTGTAAGAGCACTGTGCAGAGCGAGTTGTTTCTTAGCTTCCCAAAGAGCAGGAATCAAGATGCTGTGGGGCCCATCTCGCCCTTTGGAAAGAATCCTGCACGATGTGCCTTTCAGCTCTAGGGCAATGTAGCACACCCAGAGCAGAAGTTCTACTTCAGCCAGATCAGGCCTGCAAAGAAACGGCGTTTCACAGGCCTTTGGAAGAGATGTTCCCGGTAGGCAGTAAGAGCACTGTGCAGAGCGAGTTGTTTCTTAGCTTCCCAAAGAGCTGGAAGCAAGATGATGTGGGGCCCAAATCGCCCTTGGGAAAGAACCCTGCACGTTGTGCCTTTCAGCTCTAGGGCAATGTAGCACACCCAGAGCAGACGTTGTACTTCATCCAGATCAGGCCTGCAAAGAAACTGCGTTTCACAGGCCTTTGGAAGAGAAGTTCCCGGTAGGCTGTAAGAGCACTGTGCAGAGCGAGCTGTTTCTTAGCTTCCCAAAGAGCTGGAAGCAAGATGCTGTGGGGCCCGTCTCGCCCTTTGGAAAGAAGCCTGCACGATGTGCCTTTCAGGTCTACGGCAATGTGGCACACCCAGAACAGAAGTTCTACTTCAGACAGATCAGGCCTGCAAAGAAACTGCGTTTCACAGGCCTTTGGAAGAGATGTTCCCGGTAGGCTGCAAGAGCACTGTGCAGAGCGAGATGTTTCTTAGCTTCCCAAAGAGCTGGAAGCAAGATGCTGTGGGGCCCAACTCGCCCTTTGGAGAGAAGCCTGCACGTTGTGGCTCTAAGCTCTAGGGCAATGTAGCACACCCAGAGCAAAAGTTCTACTTCAGCCAGATCAGGCCTGCAGAGAAACTGCGTTTCACAGGCCTTTGGAAGAGATGATTCCGGTAGGCTGTAAGAGCACTGTTCAGAGCGAGTTGTTTCTCAGCTTCCCAAAGAGCTGTAAGCAAGATTCTGTGGGGCCCGTCTCGCCCTTTGGAAAGAAGCCTGCGCGTTGTGCCTTTCAGCTCTAGAGCAATGTAGCACACCCAGAGCAGAAGTTCTACTTCAGCCAGATCAGGCCTGCAAAGAAACTGCGTTTCACAGGCCTTTGGAAGAGATGTTCCCGGTAGGCTGTAAGAGCACTGTGCAGAGCGAGTTGTTTCTCAGCTTCCCAAAGAGCTGGAAGCAAGGTTCTGTGGGGCCCAAGTCGCCCTTTGGAAAGAAGCCTGAGCGTTGTGCCTTTCAGCTCTAGAGCAATGTAGCACACCCAGAGCAGAAGTTCTACTTCAGCCAGATCAGGCCTGCAAAGAAACTGCGTTTCACAGGCCTTTGGAAGAGATGTTCTCGGTAGGCTGTAAGAGCACTGTGCAGAGCGAGTTGTTTCTTAGCTTCCCAAAGAGGTGGAAGCAAGATGCTTTGGGGCCCAACTCGCCCTTTGGAAAGAAGCCTGCACGTTGTGCCTTTCAGCTCTAGGGCAATGTGGCACACCCAGAGCAGAAGTTCTACTTCAGCCAGATCAGGCCAGCAAAGGAACTGCGTTTCACAGGCCTTTGGAAGAGAAGTTCCCGGTAGGCTGTAAGAGCACTGTGCAGAGCGAGCTGTTTCTTAGCTTCCCAAAGAGCTGGAAGCAAGATGCTGTGGGGCCCGTCTCGCCATTTGGAAAGAAGCCTGCACGATGTGCCTTTCAGCTCTAGGGCAATGTAGCACACCCAGAGCAGAAGTTCTACTTCAGCCAGATCAGGACTGCAAAGAAATTGCGTTTCACAGGCCTTTGGAAGAGATGTTCCCGGTAGGATGTAAGAGCACTGTGCAGAGCGAGTTGTTTCCCAGCTTCCCAAAGAGCTGGAAGCAAGATTCTGTGGGGCCCAAGTCACCCTTTGGAAAGAAGCCTGCGCGTTGTGCCTTTCAGCTCTAGGGCAATGTAGCACACCCAGAGCAGAAGTTCTACTTCAGCCAGATCAGGCCTGCAAAGGAACTGCGTTTCACAGGCCTTTGGAAGAGATGTTCCCGGTAGGCTGTAAGTGCACTGTGCAGAGCGTGTTGTTTCTTTTCTTAACAAAGAGCTGGAAGCAAGATGCTGTGGGGCCCAACTCGCCCTTTGGAAAGAAGCCTGCACGTTGTGCCTTTCAGCTCTAGGGCAATGTAGAACACCCAGAGCAGAAGTTCTACTTCAGCCAGATCATGCCTGCAAAGAAAGTGCGTTTCACAGGCCTTGGGAAAAGATGTTCCTGGTAGGCTGTAAGAGCACTGTGCAGAGCGAATTGTTTCTTATCTTCCCAAAGAGCTGGAAGCAAGATGCTGTGGGGCCCAACTCGCCCTTGGGAAAGAAGCCTGCACGTTGTGCCTTTCAGCTCTAGGGCAATGTAGCCCACCCAGAGCAGAAGTTCTACTTCAGCCAGATCAGGCCTGCAAAGAAACTGCGTTTCACAGGCCTTTGGAAGAGATGTTCCCGGTAGGCTGTAAGAGCACTGTGCAGAGCGAGTTGTTTCTTAGATTCCCAAAGAGCTGGAAGCAAGATGCTGTGGGGCCCAACTCGCCCTATGGAAAGAAGCCTGCACGTTGTGCCTTTCAGCTCAAGGGCAATGTAGCACACCCAGAGCAGAAGTTCTACTTCAGCCAGATCAGGCCTGCAAAGAAACTGCGTTTCACAGGCCTTTGGAAGAGATGTTCCCGGTAGGCTGTAAGAGCACTGTTCAGAGCGAGTTGTTTCTCAGCTTCCCAAAGAGCTGGAAGCAAGATTCTGTGGGGCCCAAGTCGCCCTTTGGAAAGAAGCCTGCGCGTTGTGCCTTTCAGCTCTAGAGCAATGTAGCACACCCAGAGCAGAAGTTCTACTTCAGCCAGATCAGGCCTGCAAAGAAACTGCGTTTCACAGGCCTTTGGAAGAGATGTTCCCGGTAGGCTGTAAGAGCACTGTGCAGAGCGAGTTGTTTCCTGGCTTCCCAAAGAGCTGGAAGCAAGATTCTGTGGGGCCCAAGTCGCCCTTTGGAAAGAAGCCTGCGCGTTGTGCCTTTCAGCTCTAGAGCAATGTAGCACACCCAGAGCAGAAGTTCTACTTCAGCCAGATCAGGCCTGCAAAGAAACTGCGTTTCACAGGCCTTTGGAAGAGATGTTCCCGGTAGGCTGTAAGAGCACTGGGCAGAGCGAGTTGTTTCTTAGCTTGCCAAAGAGCTGGAAGCAAGATGCTTTGGGGCCCAACTCGCCCTTTGGAAAGAAGCCGGCACGTTGTGCCTTTCAGATCTAGGGCAATGTAGCACACCCAGAGCAGACGTTGTACTTCATCCAGATCAGGTCTGCAAAGAAACTGCGTTTCACAGGCCTTTGGAAGAGGAGTTCCCGGTAGGCTGTAAGAGCAATGTGCAGAGCTAGCTGTTTCTTAGCTTCCCAAAGAGCTGGAAGCAAGATGCTGTGGGGCCCGTCTCGCCCTTTGGAAAGAAGCCTGCACGATGTGCCTTTCAGCTCTAGGGCAATGTGGCACACCCAGAGCAGAAGTTCTACTTCAGCCAGATCAGGCCTGCAAAGAAACTGCGTTTCACAGGCCTTTGGAAGAGATGTTCCCGGTAGGCTTTTAGAGCACTGTGCAGAGCGAGTTGTTTCTTAGCTTCCCAAAGAGCTGGAAGCAAGATGCTGTGGGGCCCAACTCGCCCTTTGGAAAGAAGCCTGCACGATGTGCCTTTCAGCTGTAGGGCAATGTAGCACACCCAGAGCAGAAGTTCTACTTCAGACAGATCAGGCCTGCAAAGAAACTGTGTTTCACAGGACTTTGGAAGAGATGTTCCCGGTAGGTTGTAAGAGCACTGTGCAGAGCGAGTTGTTTCTTAGCTTGCCAAAGAGCTGGAAGCAAGATGCTGTGGGGCCCAAGTCGCCCTTTGGAGAGAAGCCTGCACGTTGTGCCTTTAAGCTCTAGGGCAATGTAGCACACCCAGAGCAGAAGTTGTACTTCAGGCAGATAAGGCCTGCAAAGAAATTGCGTTTCACAGGCCTTTGTGAGAGATGTACCCGGTAGGCTGTAAGAGCACTGTGCAGAGCGAGTTGTTTCTTAGCTTCCCAAAGAGCAGGAATCAAGATGCTGTGGGGCCCATCTCGCCCTTTGGAAAGAATCCTGCACGATGTGCCTTTCAGCTCTAGGGCAATGTAGCACACCCAGAGCAGAAGTTCTACTTCAGCCAGATCAGGCCTGCAAAGAAACGGCGTTTCACAGGCCTTTGGAAGAGATGTTCCCGGTAGGCAGTAAGAGCACTGTGCAGAGCGAGTTGTTTCTTAGCTTCCCAAAGAGCTGGAAGCAAGATGATGTGGGGCCCAAATCGCCCTTGGGAAACAACCCTGCACGTTGTGCCTTTCAGCTCTAGGGCAATGTAGCACACCCAGAGCAGACGTTGTACTTTATCCAGATCAAGACTGCAAAGAAACTGCGTTTCACAGGCCTTTGGAAGAGAAGTTCCCGGTAGGCTGTAAGAGCACTGTGCAGAGCGAGCTGTTTCTTAGCTTCCCAAAGAGCTGGAAGCAAGATGCTGTGGGGCCAAGTCTCGCCCTTTGGAAAGAAGCCTGCACGATGTGCCTTTCAGGTCTACGGCAATGTGGCACACCCAGAGCAGAAGTTCTACTTCAGACAGATCAGGCCTGCAAAGAAACTGCGTTTCACAGGCCTTTGGAAGAGATGTTCCCGGTAGGCTGTAAGAGCACTGTAAAGAGCGAGATGTTTCTTAGCTTCCCAAAGAGCTGGAAGCAAGATGCTGTGGGGCCCAACTCGCCCTTTGGAGAGAAGCCTGCACGTTGTGGCTCTAAGCTCTAGGGCAATGTAGCACACCCAGAGCAGAAGTTCTACTTCAGCCAGATCAGGCCTGCAAAGAAACTGCGTTTCACAGGCATTTGGAAGAGATGATTCCGGTAGGCTGTAAGAGCACTGTTCAGAGCGAGTTGTTTCTCAGCTTCCCAAAGAGCTGTAAGCAAGATTCTGTGGGGCCCGTCTCGCCCTTTGGAAAGAAGCCTGCGCGTTGTGCCTTTCAGCTCTAGAGCAATGTAGCACACCCAGAGCAGAAGTTCTACTTCAGCCAGATCAGGCCTGCAAAGAAACTGCGTTTCACAGGCCTTTGGAAGAGATGTTCCCGGTAGGCTGTAAGAGCACTGTGCAGAGCGAGTTGTTTCTCAGCTTCCCAAAGAGCTGGAAGCAAGGTTCTGTGGGGCCCAACTCGCCCTTTGGAAAGAAGCCTGAGCGTTGTGCCTTTCAGCTCTAGGGCAATGTAGCACACCCAGAGCAGAAGTTCTACTTCAGCCAGATCAGGCCTGCAAAGAAACTGCGTTTCACAGGCCTTTGGAAGAGATGTTCTCGGTAGGCTGTAAGAGCACTGTGCAGAGCGAGTTGTTTCTTAGCTTCCCAAAGAGCTGGAAGCAAGATGCTGTGGGGCCCAACTCGCCCTTTGTAAAGAAGCCTGCACGTTGTGCCTTTCAGCTCTAGGGCAATGTAGCACACCCAGAGCAGACGTTGTACTTCATCCAGATCAGGCCTGCAAAGAAACTGCGTTTCACAGGCCTTTGGAAGAGATGTTCCCGGTAGGCTTTAAGAGCACTGTGCAGAGCGAGTTGTTTCTTAGCTTCCCAAACAGCTAGGAAGAAAGATGCTGTGGGGCCCAACTCGCCCTTTGGACAGAAGCCTGCACGTTGTGCCTTTCAGCTCTAGGGCAATGTGGCACACCCAGAGCAGAAGTTCTACTTCAGCCAGATCAGGCCAGCAAAGGAACTGCGTTTCACAGGCCTTTGGAAGAGAAGTTCCCGGTAGGCTGTAAGAGCACTGTGCAGAGCGAGCTGTTTCTTAGCTTCCCAAAGAGCTGGAAGCAAGATGCTGTGGGGCCCGTCTCGCCCTTTGGAAAGAAGCCTGCACGATGTGCCTTTCAGCTCTAGGGCAATGTAGCACACCCAGAGCAGAAGTTCTACTTCAGCCAGATCAGGACTGCAAAGAAATTGCGTTTCACAGGCCTTTGGAAGAGATGTTCCCGGTAGGCTGTAAGAGCACTGTGCAGAGCGAGTTGTTTCCCAGCTTCCCAAAGAGCTGGAAGCAAGATTCTGTGGGGCCCAAGTCACCCTTTGTAAAGAAGCCTGCGCGTTGTGCCTTTCAGCTCTAGAGCAATGTAGCACACCCAGAGCAGAAGTTCTACTTCAGCCAGATCAGGCCTGCAAAGGAACTGTGTTTCACAGGCCTTTGGAAGAGATGTTCCCGGTAGGCTGTAAGAGCACTGTGCAGTGCGAGTTGTTTCTTAGCTTCCCAAAGAGCTGGAAGCAAGATGCTGTGGGGCCCAACTCGCCCTTTGGAAAGAAGCCTGCACGATGTGCCTTTCAGCTCCAGGGCAATGTGGCACACCCAGAGCAGAAGTTGTACTTCAGACAGATCAGGCCTGCAAAGAAACTGCGTTTCACAGGCCTTTGGAAGAGATGTTGCCGGTAGGCTGAAAGAGCACTGTGCAGAGCGAGTTGTTTCGTGGCTTCCCAAAGAGCTGGAAGCAAGATGCAGTGGGGCCCAACTCGCCCTTTGGAAAGAAGCCTGCACGTTGTGCCTTTCAGCTCTAGTGCAATGTAGCACACCCAGAGCAGAATTTGTACTTCAGCCAGATCAGGCCTGCAAAGAAACTGCGTTTCACAGGCCTTTGGAAGAGATGTTGCCGGTAGGCTGTAAGAGCACTGTGCAGAGCGAGTTGTTTCTTAGCTTCCCAAAGAACTGGAAGCAAGATGCTGTGGGGCACAACTCGCCCTTTGGACAGAAGCCTGCACGTTGTGCCTTTCAGCTCAAGCGCAATGTAGCACACCCAGAGCAGAAGTTCTACTTCAGCCAGACAAGGCCTGCAAAGAAACTGCGTTTCACAGGCCTTTGTGAGAGATGTTCCCCGTAGGCTGTAAGAGCACTGTGCAGAGCGAGTTGTTCCTTAGCTTCCCAAAGAGCTGGAAGCAAGATGCTGTGGGGCCAAGTCTCCCTTTGGAAAGAAGCCTGCACTTTGTGCCTTTCAGCTCTAGGGAAAGGTAGCACACCCAGAGCAGAAGTTCTACGTAGGGCAGATAAGGCCTGCGGAGAAAATGCGTTTAACAGGCCTTTGGAAGAGATGTTCCCGGTAGGCTGTAAGAGCACAGTGCAGAGCGAGTTGTTTCTTAGCTTCCCAAAGAGCTGGAAGCAAGATTCTGTGGGGCCCAAGTCGCCCTTTGGAAAGAAGCCTGCGCGTTGTGCCTTTCAGCTCTAGAGCAATGTAGCACACCCAGAGCAGAAGTTCTACTTCAGCCAGATCAGGCCTGCAAAGAAACTGCGTTTCACAGTCCTTTGGAAGAGATGTTCCCGGTAGGCTGTAAGAGCACTGGGCAGAGCGAGTTGTTTCTTAGCTTCCCAAAGAGCTGGAAGCAAGATGCTGTGGGGCCCAACTCGCCCTTTGGAAAGAAGCCTGCACGTTGTGCCTTTCAGCTCTAGGGCAATGTAGCACACCCAGATCAGACGTTGTACTTCATCCAGATCAGGCCTGCAAAGAAACTGCGTTTCACAGGCCTTTGGAAGAGATGTTCCCGGTAGGGTGTAAGAGCACTGTGCAGAGCGAGTTGTTTCTTAGCTTCCCAAAGATCTGGAGGGAAGATTCTGTGGGGCCCATCTCGCCCTTTGGAAAGAAGCCTGCACGATGTGCCTTTCAGCTCTTGGGAAAAGTAGCAGACCCAGAGCAGAAGTTCTACTTCAGCCAGATAAGGCCTGCAAAGAAACTGCGTTTCACAGGCCTTTGTGAGAGATGTTCCCGGTAGGCTGTAAGAGCAATGTGCAGAGCGAGTTGTTTCTTAGCTTAACAAAGAGCTGGAAGCAAGATGCTTGGGGCCCAACTCGCCCTTTGGAAAGAAGCCTGCACGTTGTGCCTTTGAGCTCTAGGGCAATGTAGAAGACCCAGAGCAGAAGTTCTACTTCAGCCAGATCATGCCTGCAAAGAAAGTGCGTTTCACAGGCCTTGGGAAGAGATGTTCCTGGTAGGCTATAAGAGCACTGTGCAGAGCGAATTGTTTCTTAGCTTCCCAAAGAGCTGGAAGCAAGATGCTGTGGGGCCCAACTCGCCCTTGGGAAAGAACCCTGCACGTTGTGCCTTTCAGCTCTAGGGCAATGTAGCACACCCAGAGCAGAAGTTCTACTTCAGCCAGATCAGGCCTGCAAAGAAACTGCGTTTCACAGGCCTTTGGAAGAGATGTTCCCGGTAGGCTGTAAGAGCACTGTGCAGAGCGAGTTGTTTCTTAGCTTCCCAAAGAGCTGGAAGCAAGATGCTGTGGGGCCCAACTCGCCCTTTGGAAAGAAGCCTGCACGTTGTGCCTTTCAGCTCTAGGACAATGTAGCACCCCCAGAGCAGAAGTTCTACTTCAGCCAGATCAGGCCTGCAAAGAAACTGCGTTTCACAGGCCTTTGGAAGAGATGTTTCCGGTAGGCTGTAAGAGCACTGTGCAGAGCGAGTTGTTTCTCAGCTTCCCAAAGAGCTGGAAGCAAGATTCTGTGGGGCCCAAGTCGCCCTTTGGAAAGAAGCCTGCGCGTTGTGCCTTTCAGCTCTAGAGCAATGTAGCACACCCAGAGCAGAAGTTCTACTTCAGCCAGATCAGGCCTCCAAAGAAACTGCGTGTCACAGGCCTTTGGAAGACATGTTCCCGGTAGGCTGTAAGAGCACTGTGCAGAGCGAGTTGTTTCTCAGCTTCCCAAAGAGCTGGAAGCAAGATTCTGTGGGGCCCAAGTCGCCCTTTGGAAAGAAGCCTGCGCGTTGTGCCTTTCAGCTCTAGAGCAATGTAGCACACCCAGAGCAGAAGTTCTACTTCAGCCAGATCAGGCCTGCAAAGAAACTGCGTTTCACAGGCCTTTGTGAGAGATGTTCCCGGTAGGCTGTAAGAGCACTGTGCAGAGCGAGTTGTTTCTTAGCTTAACAAAGAGCTGGAAGCAAGATGCTGTGGGGCAGAACTCGCCCTTTGGAAAGAAGCCTGCACGTTGTGCCTTTGAGCTCTAGGGCAATGTAGAAGACCCAGAGCAGAAGTTCTACTTCAGCCAGATCATGCCTGCAAAGAAAGTGCATTTCACAGGCCTTGGGAAGAGATGTTCCTGGTAGGCTGTAAGAGCACTGTGCAGAGCGAATTGTTTCTTAGCTTCCCAAAGAGCTGGAAGCAAGATGCTGTGGGGCCCAACTCTCCCTTGGGAAAGAACCCTGCACGTTGTGCCTTTCAGCTCTAGGGCAATGTAGCACACCCAGAGCAGAAGTTCTACTTCAGCCAGATCAGGCCTGCAAAGAAACTGCGTTTCACAGGCCTTTGGAAGAGATGTTCCCGGTAGGCTGTAAGAGCACTGTGCAGAGCGAGTTGTTTCTTAGCTTCCCAAAGAGCTGGAAGCAAGATGCTGTGGGGCCCAACACCCCCTTTGGAAAGAAGGCTGCACGTTGTGCCTTTCAGCTCTAGGGCAATGTAGCACACCCAGAGCAGAAGTTCTACTTCAGCCAGATCAGGCCTGCAAAGAAACTGCGTTTCACAGGCCTTTGGAAGAGATGTTTCCGGTAGGCTGTAAGAGCACTGTTCAAAGCGAGTTGTTTCTCAGCTTCCCAAAGAGCTGGAAGCAAGATTCTGTGGGCCCCAAGTCGCCCTTTGGAAAGAAGCCTGCGCGTTGTGCCTTTCAGCTCTAGAGCAATGTAGCACACCCAGAGCAGAAGTTCTACTTCAGCCAGATCAGGCCTGCAAAGAAACTGCGTTTCACAGGCCTTTGGAAGAGATTTTCCGGGTAGGCTGTAAGAGTACTGTGCAGAGCGAGTTGTTTCTCAGCTTTCCAAAGAGCTGGAAGCAAGATTCTGTGGGGCCCAAGTCGCCCTTTGGAAAAAAGCCTGCACGTTGTGCCTTTCAGCTCTAGGGCAATGTAGCACACCCAGAGCAGACGTTGTACTTCATCCAGATCAGGCCTGCAAAGAAACTGCGTTTCACAGTCCTTTGGAAGAGATGTTCCCGGTAGGCTGTAAGAGCACTGTGCAGAGCGAGTTGTTTCTTAGCTTCCCAAACAGCTAGGAAGCAAGATGCTGAGGGGCCCAAGTCGTCCTTTGGACAGAAGCCTGCACGTTGTGCCTTTCAGCTCTAGGGCAATTTGGCACACCCAGAACAGAAGTTCTACTTCAGCCAGATCAGGCCTGCAAAGAAACTGCGTTTCACAGGCCTTTGGAAGAGAAGTTCCCGGTAGGCTGTAAGAGCACTGTGCAGAGCGAGCTGTTTCTTAGCTTCCCAAAGAGCTGGAAGCAAGATGCTGTGGGGCCCGTCTCGCCCTTTGAAAAGAGGCCTGCACGATGTGCCTTTCAGCTCTAGGGCAATGTAGAACACCCAGAGCAGAAGTTCTACTTCAGCCAGATCAGTCCTGCAAAGAAACTGCGTTTCACAGGCCTTTGGAAGAGATGTCCCCGGTAGGCTGTAAGAGCACTGTGCAGAGCGAGTTGTTTCCAGGCTTCCCAAAGAGCTGGAAGCAAGATGCAGTGGGGCCCAATTCGCCCTTTGGAAAGAAGCCTGCGCGTTGTGCCTTTCAGCTCTAGGGCAATGTAGCACACCCAGAGCAGAAGTTCTACTTCAGCCAGATCAGGCCTGCAAAGAAATTGCGTTTCACAGGCCTTTGGAAGAGATGTTCCCGGTAGGCTGTAAGAGCACTGTGCAGAGAGAGTTGTTTCCCAGCTTCCCAATAGCTGGAAGCAAGATGCTGTGGGACCAAACTCGCCCTTGGGAAAGAAGCCTGCACGTTGTGCCTTTCAGCCCAAGGGCAATGTAGCACACCCAGAGCAGAAGTTCTACTTCAGCCAGATCAGGCCTGCAAAAAAACTGCGTTTCACAGGCCTTTGGAAGAGATGCTCCCGGTAGGCTGTAAGAGCACTGTGCAGAGCGAGTTGTTTCTCAGCTTCCCAAAGAGCTGGAAGCAAGATTCTGTGGGGCCCAAGTCGCCCTTTGGAAAGAAGCCTGCGCGTTGTGCCTTTCAGCTCTAGAGCAATGTAGCACACCCAGAGCAGAAGTTCTACTTCAGCCAGATCAGGCCTGCAAAGAAACTGCGTTTCACAGGCCTTTGGAAGAGATGTTCCCGGTAGGCTGTAAGAGCACTGTGCAGAGCGAGTTGTTTATTAGCTTCCCAAAGAGCTGGAAGCAAGATGCTGTGGGGCCCATCTCGCCTTTTGGAAAGAAGCCGGCACGTTGTGCCTTTCAGATCTAGGGCAATGTAGCACACCCAGAGCAGACGTTGTAC
The DNA here is from genome assembly GCF_037783145.1 of Equus przewalskii. Taxonomy (NCBI): domain Eukaryota; kingdom Metazoa; phylum Chordata; class Mammalia; order Perissodactyla; family Equidae; genus Equus; species Equus przewalskii. Next base: position 138,203 of record NW_027227566.1, on the reverse strand, counting down.
TTCATCCAGATCAGGCCTGCAAAGAAACTGCGTTTCACAGGCCTTTGGAAGAGAAGTTCCCGGTAGGCTGTAAGAGCACTGTGCAGAGCGAGCTGTTTCTTAGCTTCCCAAAGAGCTGGAAGCAAGATGCTGTGGGGCCCGTCTCGCCCTTTGGAAAGAAGCCTGCACGATGTGCCTTTCAGCTCTAGGGCAATGTGGCACACCCAGAGCAGAAGTTCTACTTCAGCCAGATCAGGCCTGCAAAGAAACTGCGTTTCACAGGCCTTTGGAAGAGATGTTCCCGGTAGGCTGTTAGAGCACTGTGCAGAGCGAGTTGTTTCTTAGCATCCCAAAGAGCTGGAAGCAAGCTGCTGTGGGGCCCAACTCGCCCTTTGGAAAGAAGCCTGCACGATGTGCCTTTCAGCTGTAGGGCAATGTAGCACACCCAGAGCAGAAGTTCTACTTCAGACAGATCAGGCCTGCAAAGAAACTGCGTTTCACAGGCCTTTGGAAGAGATGTTCCAGGTAGGCTGTAAGAGCACTGTGCAGAGCGAGTTGTTTCCAGGCTTCCCAAAGAGCTGGAAGCAAGATGCAGTGGGGCCCAATTCGCCCTTTGGAAAGAAGCCTGCGCGTTGTGCCTTTCAGCTCTAGAGCAATGTAGCACACCCAGAGCAGAAGTTCTACTTCAGCCAGATCAGGCCTGCAAAGAAACTGCGTTTCACAGGCCTTTGGAAGAGATGTTCCCGGTAGGCTGTAAGAGCACTGTGCAGAGCGAGTTGTTTCCTGGCTTCCCAAAGAGCTGGAAGCAAGATGCAATGGGGCCCAACTCGCCCTTGGGAAAGAACCCTGTACGTTGTGCCTTTCAGCTCTAGGGCAATGTAGCACACCCAGAGCAGAAGTTCTACTTCAGCCAGATCAGGCCTGCAAAGAAACTGCGTTTCACAGGCATTTGGAAGAGATGTTTCCGGTAGGCTGTAAGAGCACTGTTCAGAGCGAGTTGTTTCTCAGCTTCCCAAAGAGCTGGAAGCAAGATTCTGTGGGGCCCAATTCGCCCTTTGGAAAAAAGCCTGCGCGTTGTGCCTTTCAGCTCTAGAGCAATGTAGCACACCCAGAGCAGAAGTTCTACTTCAGCCAGATCAGGCCTGCAAAGAAACTGCGTTTCACAGGCCTTTGGAAGAGATTTTCCCGGTAGGCTGTAAGAGCACTGTGCAGAGCGAGTTGTTTCTCAGCTTCCCAAAGAGCTGGAAGCAAGATTCTGTGGGGCCCAAGTCGCCCTTTGGAAAGAAGCCTGCGCGTTGTGCCTTTCAGCTCTAGAGCAATGTAGCACACCCAGAGCAGAAGTTCTACTTCAGCCAGATCAGGCCTGCAAAGAAACTGCGTTTCACAGGCCTTTGGAAGAGATGTTCCCGGTAGGCTGTAAGAGCACTGGGCAGAGCGAGTTGTTTCTTAGCTTCCCAAAGAGCTGGAATCAAGATGCTGTGGGGCCCAACTCGCCCTTTGGAAAGAAGCCTGCACGTTGTGCCTTTCAGCTCTAGGGCAATGTAGCACACCCAGATCAGACGTTGTACTTCATCCAGATCAGGCCTGCAAAGAAACTGCGTTTCACAGGCCTTTGGAAGAGATGTTCCCGGTAGGGTGTAAGAGCACTGTGCAGAGCGAGTTGTTTCTTAGCTTCCCAAAGATCTGGAGGGAAGATACTGTGGGGCCCATCTCGCCCTTTGGAAAGAAGCCTGCACGATGTGCCTTTCAGCTCTAGGGAAAAGTAGCAGACCCAGAGCAGAAGTTCTACTTCAGCCAGAGAAGGCCTGCAAAGAAACTGCGTTTCACAGGCCTTTGTGAGAGATGTTCCCGGTAGGCTGTAAGAGCAATGTGCAGAGCGAGTTGTTTCTTAGCTTAACAAAGAGCTGGAAGCAAGATGCTTGGGGCCCAACTCGCCCTTTGGAAAGAAGCCTGCACGTTGTGCCTTTCAGCTCTAGGGCAATGTAGAACACCCAGAGCAGAAGTTCTACTTCAGCCGGATCATGCCTGCAAAGAAAGTGCGTTTCACAGGCCTTGGGAAGAGATGTTCCTGGTAGGCTGTAAGAGCACTGTGCAGAGCGAATTGTTTCTTAGCTTTCCAAAGAGCTGGAAGCAAGATGCTGTGGGGCCCAACTCGCCCTTGGGAAAGAAGCCTGCACGTTGTGCCTTTCAGCTCTAGGGCAATGTAGCACACCCAGAGCAGAAGTTCTACTTCAGCCAGATCAGGCCTGCAAAGAAACTGCGTTTCACAGGCCTTTGGAAGAGATGTTCCCGGTAGGCTGTAAGAGCACTGTGCAGAGCGAGTTGTTTCTTAGCTTCCCAAAGAGCTGGAAGCAAGATGCTGTTTGGCCCAACTCGCCCTTTGGAAAGAAGCCTGCACGTTGTGCCTTTCAGCTCAAGGGCAATGTAGCACACCCAGAGCAGAAGTTCTACTTCAGCCAGATCAGGCCTGCAAAGAAATTGCGTTTCACAGGCCTTTGGAAGAGATGTTCCCGGTATGCTGTAAGAGCACTGTGCAGAGCGAGTTGTTTCCCAGCTTCCCAAAGAGCTGGAAGCAAGATTCTGTGGGGCCCAAGTCGCCCTTTGGAAAGAAGCCTGCGCGTTGTGCCTTTCAGCTCTAGAGCAATGTAGCACACCCAGAGCAGAAGTTCTACTTCAGCCAGATCAGGCCTGCAAAGAAACTGCGTTTCACAGGCCTTTGGAAGAGATGTTCCCGGTAGGCAGTAAGAGCACTGTGCAGAGCGAGTTGTTTCTTAGCTTCCCAAAGAGCTGGAAGCAAGATGCTGTGGGGCCCAACTCGCCCTTGGGAAAGAACCCTGCACGTTGTGCCTTTCAGCTCTAGGGCAATGTAGCACACCCAGAGCAGAAGTTGTACTTCAGCCAGATCAGGCCTGCAAAGAAACTGCGTTTCACAGGCCTTTGTGAGAGATGTTCCCGGTAGGCTGTAAGAGCACTGTGCAGAGCGAGTTGTTTCTTAGCTTAACAAAGAGCTGGAAGCAAGATGCTGTGGGGCCAAGTCTCCCTTTGGAAAGAAGCCTGCACTTTGTGCCTTTCAGCTCTAGGGAAATGTAGCACACCCAGAGCAGAAGTTCTACTTAGGGCAGATAAGGCCTGCGAAGAAAATGCGTTTCACAGGCCTTTGGAAGAGATGTTCCCGGTAGGCTGTAAGAGCACTGTGCAGAGCGAGTTGTTTCTTAGCTTCCCAAAGAGCTGGAAGCAAGATGCAGTGAGGCCCATCTCGCCCTTTGGAAAGAAACCTGCACGATGTGCCTTTCAGCTCTAGGGCAATGTAGCACAAGCAGAGCAGAAGTTCTACTTCAGCCAGATCAGGCCTGCAAAGAAACTGCGTTTCACAGGCCTTTGGAAGAGATGTTCCCGGTAGGCTGTAAGAGCACTGTGCAGAGCGAGTTGTTTCCTGGCTTCCCAAAGAGCTGGAAGCAAGATGCAGTGGGGCCCAACTCGCCCTTTGGAAAGAACACTGCACGTTGTGCCCTTCAGCTCTAGGGCAATGTAGCACACCCAGAGCAGAAGTTGTACTTCAGCCAGATCAGGCCTGCAAAGAAATTGCGTTTCACAGGCCTTTGGAAGAGATGTTCCCGGTAGGCTGTAAGAGCACTGTGCAGAGAGAGTTGTTTCCCAGCTTCCCAATAGCTGGAAGCAAGATGCTGTGGGACCAAACTCGCCCTTGGGAAAGAAGCCTGCACGTTGTGCCTTTCAGCTCTAGGGCAATGTAGCACACCCAGAGCAGAAGTTCTACTTCAGCCAGATCAGGCCTGCAAAGAAACTGCGTTTCACAGGCCTTTGGAAGAGATGTTCCCGGTAGGCTGTAAGAGCACTGTGCAGAGCGAGTTGTTTCTTAGTTTCCCAAAGAGCTGGAAGCAAGATGCTGTGGGGCCCAACTCGCCCTTTGGAAAGAAGCCGGCACGTTGTGCCTTTCAGATCTAGGGCAATGTAGCACACCCAGAGCAGACGTTGTACTTCATCCAGATCAGGCCTGCAAAGAAACTGCGTTTCACAGGGCTTTGGAAGAGAAGTTCCCGGTAGGCTGTAAGAGCACTGTGAAGAGCGAGCTGTTTCTTAGCTTCCCAAAGAGCTGGAAGCAAGATGCTGTGGGGCCCGTCTCGCCCTTTGGAAAGAAGCCTGCACGATGTGCCTTTCAGCTCTAGGGCAATGTGGCACACCCAGAGCAGAAGTTCTACTTCAGCCAGATCAGGCCTGCAAAGACACTGCGTTTCACAGGCCTTTGGAAGAGATGTTCCCGGTAGGCTGTTAGAGCACTGTGCAGAGCGAGGTGTTTCTTAGCTTCCCAAAGAGCTGGAAGCAAGCTGCTGTGGGGCCCAACTCGCCCTTTGGAAAGAAGCCTGCACGATGTGCCTTTCAGCTGTAGGGCAATGTAGTACACCCAGAGCAGAAGTTCTACTTCAGACAGATCAGGCCTGCAAAGAAACTGCGTTTCACAGGCCTTTGGAAGAGATGTTCCCGGTAGGCTGTAAGAGCACTGTTCAGAGCGAGTTGTTTCCAGGCTTCCCAAAGAGCTGGAAGCAAGATGCAGTGGGGCCCAATTCGCCCTTTGGAAAGAAGCCTGCGCGTTGTGCCTTTCAGCTCTAGGGCAATGTAGCACACCCAGAGCAGAAGTTCTACTTCAGCCAGATCAGGCCTGCAAAGAAACTGCGTTTCACAGGCCTTTGGAAGAGATGTTCCCGGTAGGCTGTAAGAGCACTGTGCAGAGCGAGTTGTTTCCTGGCTTCCCAAAGAGCTGGAAGCAAGATGCAGTGGGGCCCAACTCGCCCTTGGGAAAGAACCCTGTACGTTGTGCCTTTCAGCTCTAGGGCAATGTAGCACACCCAGAGCAGAAGTTCTACTTCAGCCAGATCAGGCCTGCAAAGAAACTGCGTTTCACAGGCCTTTGTGAGAGATGTTCCCCGTAGGCTGTAAGAGCACTGGGCAGAGCGAGTTGTTTCTTAGCTTCCCAAAGAGCTGGAAGCAAGATGCTTTGTGGCCCAACTCGCCCTTTGGAAAGAAGCCTGCACGTTGTGCCTTTCAGCTCTAGGGCAATGTAGCACACCCAGAGCAGACGTTGTACTTCATCCAGATCAGGCCTGCAAAGAAACTGCGTTTCACAGTCCTTTGGAAGAGATGTTCCCGGTAGGCTGTAAGAGCACTGTGCAGAGCGAGATGTTTCTTAGCTTCCCAAACAGCTAGGAAGCAAGATGCTGAGGGGCCCAAGTCGTCCTTTGGACAGAAGCCTGCACGTTGTGCCTTTCAGCTCTAGGGCAATGTGGCACACCCAGAACAGAAGTTCTACTTCAGCCAGATCAGGCCTGCAAAGAAACTGCGTTTCACAGGCCTTTGGAAGAGAAGTTCCCGGTAGGCTGTAAGAGCACTGTGCAGAGCGAGCTGTTTCTTAGCTTCCCAAAGAGCTGGAAGCAAGATGCTGTGGGGCCCGTCTCGCCCTTTGGAAAGAAGCCTGCACGATGTGCCTTTCAGCTCTAGGGCAATGTAGCACACCCAGAGCAGAAGTTCTACTTCAGCCAGATCAGTCCTGCAAAGAAACTGCGTTTCACAGGTCTTTGGAAGAGATGTTCCCGGTAGGCTGTAAGAGCACTGTGCAGAGCGAGTTGTTTCCAGGCTTCCCAAAGAGCTGGAAGCAAGATGCAGTGGGGCCCAATTCGCCCTTTGGAAAGAAGCCTGCGCGTTGTGCCTTTCAGCTCTAGGGCAATGTAGCACACCCAGAGCAGAAGTTCTACTTCAGCCAGATCAGGCCTGCAAAGAAACTGCGTTTCACAGGCCTTTGGAAGAGATCTTCCCGGTAGGCTGTAAGAGCACTGTGCAGAGCGAGTTGTTTCCTGGCTTCCCAAAGAGCTGGAAGCAAGATGCAGTGGGGCCCAACTCGCCCTTTGGAAAGAACACTGCACGTTGTGCCCTTCAGCTCTAGGGCAATGTAGCACACCCAGAGCAGAAGTTGTACTTCAGCCAGATCAGGCCTGCAAAGAAATTGCGTTTCACAGGCCTTTGGAAGAGATGTTCCCGGTAGGCTGTAAGAGCACTGTGCAGAGAGAGTTGTTTCCCAGCTTCCCAATAGCTGGAAGCAAGATGCTGTGGGACCAAACTCGCCCTTGGGAAAGAAGCCTGCACGTTGTGCCTTTCAGCTCTAGGGCAATGTAGCACACCCAGAGCAGAAGTTCTACTTCAGCCAGATCAGGCCTGCAAAGAAACTGCGTTTCACAGGCCTTTGGAAGAGATGTTCCCGGTAGGCTGTAAGAGCACTCTGCAGAGCGAGTTGTTTCTTAGCTTCCCAAAGAGCTGGAAGCAAGATGCTGTGGGGCCCAACTCGCCCTTTGGAAAGAAGCCGGCACGTTGTGCCTTTCAGATCTAGGGCAATGTAGCACACCCAGAGCAGACGTTGTACTTCATCCAGATCAGGCCTGCAAAGAAACTGCGTTTCACAGGGCTTTGGAAGAGAAGTTCCCGGTAGGCTGTAAGAGCACTGTGCAGAGCGAGCTGTTTCTTAGCTTCCCAAAGAGCTGGAAGCAAGATGCTGTGGGGCCCGTCTCGCCCTTTGGAAAGAAGCCTGCACGATGTGCCTTTCAGCTCAAGGGCAATGTGGCACACCCAGAGCAGAAGTTCTACTTCAGCCAGGTCAGGCCTGCAAAGACACTGCGTTTCACAGGCTTTTGGAAGAGATGTTCCCGGTAGGCTGTTAGAGCACTGTGCAGAGCGAGTTGTTTCTTAGCTTCCCAAAGAGCTGGAAGCAAGCTGCTGTGGGGCCCAACTCGCCCTTTGGAAAGAAGCCTGCACGATGTGCCTTTCAGCTGTAGGGCAATGTAGTACACCCAGAGCAGAAGTTCTACTTCAGACAGATCAGGCCTGCAAAGAAACTGCGTTTCACAGGCCTTTGGAAGAGATGTTCCCGGTAGGCTGTAAGAGCACTGTGCAGAGCGAGTTGTTTCCAGGCTTCCCAAAGAGCTGGAAGCAAGATGCAGTGGGGCCCAATTCGCCCTTTGGAAAGAAGCCTGCGCGTTGTGCCTTTCAGCTCTAGGGCAATGTAGCACACCCAGAGCAGAAGTTCTACTTCAGCCAGATCAGGCCTGCAAAGAAACTGCGTTTCACAGGCCTTTGGAAGAGATGTTCCCGGTAGGCTGTAAGAGCACTGTGCAGAGCGAGTTGTTTCCTGGCTTCCCAAAGAGCTGGAAGCAAGATGCAGTGGGGCCCAACTCGCCCTTGGGAAAGAACCCTGTACGTTGTGCCTTTCAGCTCTAGGGCAATGTAGCACACCCAGAGCAGAAGTTCTACTTCATCCAGATCAGGCCTGCAAAGAAACTGCGTTTCACAGGCCTTTGTGAGAGATGTTCCCCGTAGGCTGTAAGAGCACTGGGCAGAGCGAGTTGTTTCTTAGCTTCCCAAAGAGCTGGAAGCAAGATGCTTTGTGGCCCAACTCGCCCTTTGGAAAGAAGCCTGCACGTTGTGCCTTTCAGCTCTAGGGCAATGTAGCACACCCAGAGCAGAGGTTGTACTTCATCCAGATCAGGCCTGCAAAGAAACTGCGTTTCACAGTCCTTTGGAAGAGATGTTCCCGGTAGGCTGTAAGAGCACTGTGCAGAGCGAGATGTTTCTTAGCTTCCCAAACAGCTAGGAAGCAAGATGCTGAGGGGCCCAAGTCGTCCTTTGGACAGAAGCCTGCACGTTGTGCCTTTCAGCTCTAGGGCAATGTGGCACACCCAGAACAGAAGTTCTACTTCAGCCAGATCAGGCCTGCAAAGAAACTGCGTTTCACAGGCCTTTGGAAGAGAAGTTCCCGGTAGGCTGTAAGAGCACTGTGCAGAGCGAGCTGTTTCTTAGCTTCCCAAAGAGCTGGAAGCAAGATGCTGTGGGGCCCGTCTCGCCCTTTGGAAAGAAGCCTGCACGATGTGCCTTTCAGCTCTAGGGCAATGTAGCACACCCAGAGCAGAAGTTCTACTTCAGCCAGATCAGTCCTGCAAAGAAACTGCGTTTCACAGGTCTTTGGAAGAGATGTTCCCGGTAGGCTGTAAGAGCACTGTGCAGAGCGAGTTGTTTCCAGGCTTCCCAAAGAGCTGGAAGCAAGATGCAGTGGGGCCCAATTCGCCCTTTGGAAAGAAGCCTGCGCGTTGTGCCTTTCAGCTCTAGGGCAATGTAGCACACCCAGAGCAGAAGTTCTACTTCAGCCAGATCAGGCCTGCAAAGAAACTGCGTTTCACAGGCCTTTGGAAGAGATGTTCCCGGTAGGCTCTAAGAGCACTGTGCAGAGCGAGTTGTTTCCTGGCTTCCCAAAGAGCTGGAAGCAAGATGCAGTGGGGCCCAACTCGCCCTTGGGAAAGAACCCTGTACGTTGTGCCTTTCAGCTCTAGGGCAATGTAGCACACCCAGAGCAGAAGTTCTACTTCAGCCAGATCAGGCCTGCAAAGAAACTGCGTTTCACAGGCCTTTGGAAGAGATGTTCCCGGTAGGCTGTAAGAGCACTGTGCAGAGCGAGTTGTTTCTTAGCTTCCCAAAGAGCTGGAAGCAAGATGCTGTGGGGCCCAACTCGCCCTTTGGACAGAAGCCTGCACGTTGTGCCTTTCAGCTCTAGGGCAATGTAGCACACCCAGAGCAGAAGTTCTACTTCAGCCAGATCAGGCCTGCAAAGAAACTGCGTTTCACAGGCCTTTGTGAGAGATGTTCCCCGTAGGCTGTAAGAGCACTGTGCAGAGCGAGATGTTTCTCAGCTTCCCAAAGAGCTGGAAGCAAGATTCTGTGGGGCCCAAGTCGCCCTTTGGAAAGAAGCCTGCGCGTTGTGCCTTTCAGCTCTAGAGCAATGTAGCACACCCAGAGCAGAAGTTCTACTTCAGCCAGATCAGGCCTGCGAAGAAACTGCGTTTCACAGGCCTTTGGAAGAGATGTTCCCGGTAGGCTGTAAGAGCACTGTGCAGAGCGAGTTGTTTCTTACCTTCCCAAAAAGCTGGAAGCAAGATGCTGTGGGGCCAAGTTTCCATTTGGAAAGAAGCCTGCACTTTGTGCCTTTCAGCTCTAGGGAAATGTAGCACACCCAGAGCAGAAGTTCTACTTAGGGCAGATAAGGCCTGCGAAGAAAATGCGTTTCACAGGCCTTTGGAAGAGATGTTCCCGGTAGGCTGTAAGAGCACTGTGCAGAGCGAGTTGTTTCTTAGCTTCCCAAAGAGCTGGAAGCAAGATGCTGTGAGGCCCAACTCGCCCTTTGGAAAGAAGCCTGCATGTTGTGCCTTTCAGCTCTAGGGCAATGTAGGACACCCAGAGCTGAAGTTCTACTTCAGCCAGATCAGGGCTGCAAAGAAACTGCGTTTCATAGGCCTTTGGAAGAGAAGTTCCCGGTAGGCTGTAAGAGCACTGTGCAGAGCGAGCTGTTTCTTAGCTTCCCAAAGAGCTGGAAGCAAGATGCTGTGGGGCCCGTCTCGCCCTTTGGAAAGAAGCCTGCACGATGTGCCTTACAGCTCTAGGGCAATGTAGCACACCCAGAGCAGAAGTTCTACTTCAGCCAGATCAGTCCTGCAAAGAAACTGCGTTTCACAGGTCTTTGGAAGAGATGTTCCCGGTAGGCTGTAAGAGCACTGTGCAGAGCGAGTTGTTTCCAGGCTTCCCAAAGAGCTGGAAGCAAGATGCTGTGGGGCCAAGTTTCCATTTGGAAAGAAGCCTGCACTTTGTGCCTTTCAGCTCTAGGGATATGTAGCACACCCAGAGCAGAAGTTCTACTTAGGGCAGATAATGCCTGCGAAGAAAATGCGTTTCACAGGCCTTTGGAAGAAATGTTTCCGGTAGGCTGTAAGAGCACTGTGCAGAGCGAGTTGTTTCTCAGCTTCCCAAAGAGCTGGAAGCAAGATTCTGTGGGGCCCAAGTCGCCCTTTGGAAAGAAGCCTGCGCGTTGTGCCTTTCAGCTCTAGAGCAATGTAGCACACCCAGAGCAGAAGTTCTACTTCAGCCAGATCAGGCCTGCAAAGAAACTGCGTTTCACAGGCCTTTGGAAGAGATGTTCCCGGTAGGCTGTAAGAGCACTGTGCAGAGCGAGTTGTTTCTTAGCTTCCCAAAGAGCTGGAAGCAAGATGCTTTGGGGCCCAACTCGCCCTTTGGAAAGAAGCCGGCACGTTGTGCCTTTCAGATCTAGGGCAATGTAGCACACCCAGAGCAGACGTTGTACTTCATCCAGATCAGGCCTGCAAAGAAACTGCGTTTCACAGGCCTTTGGAAGAGAAGTTCCCGGTAGGCTGTAAGAGCACTGTGCAGAGCGAGCTGTTTCTTAGCTTCCCAAAGAGCTGGAAGCAAGATGCTGTGGGGCCCGTCTCGCCCTTTGGAAAGAAGCCTGCACGATGTGCCTTTCAGCTCTAGGGCAATGTGGCACACCCAGAGCAGAAGTTCTACTTCAGCCAGATCAGGCCTGCAAAGAAACTGCGTTTCACAGGCCTTTGGAAGAGATGTTCCCGGTAGGCTGTAAGAGAACTGTGCAGAGCGAGTTGTTTCTCAGCTTCCCAAAGAGCTGGAAGCAAGATTCTGTGGGGCCCAAGTCGCCCTTTGGAAAGAAGCCTGCACGATGTGCCTTTCAGCTCTAGGGCAATGTGGCACACCCAGAGCAGAAGTTCTACTTCAGCCAGATCAGGCCTGCAAAGAAACTGCGTTTCACAGGCCTTTGGAAGAGATGTTCCCGGTAGGCTGTTAGAGCACTGTGCAGAGCGAGTTGTTTCTTAGCTTCCCAAAGAGCTGGAAGCAAGCTGCTGTGGGGCCAACTCGCCCTTTGGAAAGAAGCCTGCACGATCTGCCTTTCAGCTGTAGGGCAATGTAGCACACCCAGAGCAGAAGTTCTACTTCAGCCAGATCAGGCCTGCAAAGAAACTGCGTTTCACAGGCCTTTGGAAGAGATGTTCCCGGTAGGCTGTAAGAGCACTGTGCAGAGCGAGTTGTTTCTTACCTTCCCAAAAAGCTGGAAGCAAGATGCTGTGGGGCCAAGTTTCCATTTGGAAAGAAGCCTGCACTTTGTGCCTTTCAGCTCTAGGGAAATGTAGCACACCCAGAGCAGAAGTTCTACTTAGGGCAGATAAGGCCTGCGAAGAAAATGCGTTTCACAGGCCTTTGGAAGAGATGTTCCCGGTAGGCTGTAAGAGCACTGTGCAGAGCGAGTTGTTTCTTAGCTTCCCAAAGAGCTGGAAGCAAGATGCTGTGAGGCCCAACTCGCCCTTTGGAAAGAAGCCTGCATGTTGTGCCTTTCAGCTCTAGGGCAATGTAGGACACCCAGAGCTGAAGTTCTACTTCAGCCAGATCAGGGCTGCAAAGAAACTGCGTTTCATAGGCCTTTGGAAGAGAAGTTCCCGGTAGGCTGTAAGAGCACTGTGCAGAGCGAGCTGTTTCTTAGCTTCCCAAAGAGCTGGAAGCAAGATGCTGTGGGGCCCGTCTCGCCCTTTGGAAAGAAGCCTGCACGATGTGCCTTACAGCTCTAGGGCAATGTAGCACACCCAGAGCAGAAGTTCTACTTCAGCCAGATCAGTCCTGCAAAGAAACTGCGTTTCACAGGTCTTTGGAAGAGATGTTCCCGGTAGGCTGTAAGAGCACTGTGCAGAGCGAGTTGTTTCCAGGCTTCCCAAAGAGCTGGAAGCAAGATGCTGTGGGGCCAAGTTTCCATTTGGAAAGAAGCCTGCACTTTGTGCCTTTCAGCTCTAGGGATATGTAGCACATCCAGAGCAGAAGTTCTACTTAGGGCAGATAATGCCTGCGAAGAAAATGCGTTTCACAGGCCTTTGGAAGAAATGTTTCCGGTAGGCTGTAAGAGCACTGTGCAGAGCGAGTTGTTTCTTAGCTTCCCAAAGAGCTGGAAGCAAGATTCTGTGGGGCCCAAGTCGCCCTTTGGAAAGAAGCCTGCGCGTTGTGCCTTTCAGCTCTAGAGCAATGTAGCACACCCAGAGCAGAAGTTCTACTTCAGCCAGATCAGGCCTGCAAAGAAACTGCGTTTCACAGGCCTTTGGAAGAGATGTTCCCGGTAGGCTGTAAGAGCACTGTGCAGAGCGAGTTGTTTCTTAGCTTCCCAAAGAGCTGGAAGCAAGATGCTTTGGGGCCCAACTCGCCCTTTGGAAAGAAGCCGGCACGTTGTGCCTTTCAGATCTAGGGCAATGTAGCACACCCAGAGCAGACGTTGTACTTCATCCAGATCAGGCCTGCAAAGAAACTGCGTTTCACAGGCCTTTGGAAGAGAAGTTCCCGGTAGGCTGTAAGAGCACTGTGCAGAGCGAGCTGTTTCTTAGCTTCCCAAAGAGCTGGAAGCAAGATGCTGTGGGGCCCGTCTCGCCCTTTGGAAAGAAGCCTGCACGATGTGCCTTTCAGCTCTAGGGCAATGTGGCACACCCAGAGCAGAAGTTCTACTTCAGCCAGATCAGGCCTGCAAAGAAACTGCGTTTCACAGGCCTTTGGAAGAGATGTTCCCGGTAGGCTGTAAGAGAACTGTGCAGAGCGAGTTGTTTCTCAGCTTCCCAAAGAGCTGGAAGCAAGATTCTGTGGGGCCCAAGTCGCCCTTTGGAAAGAAGCCTGCGCGTTGTGCCTTTCAGCTCTAGAGCAATGTAGCACACCCAGAGCAGAAGTTCTACTTCAGCCAGATTAGGCCTGCAAAGAAACTGCGTTTCACAGGCCTTTGGAAGAGATGTTCCCGGTAGGCTGTAAGAGCACTGTGCAGAGCGAGTTGTTTCTTAGCTTCCCAAAGAGCTGGAAGCAAGATGCTTTGGGGCCCAACTCGCCCTTTGGAAAGAAGCCGGCACGTTGTGCCTTTCAGATCTAGGGCAATGTAGCACACCCAGAGCAGACGTTGTACTTCATCCAGATCAGGCCTGCAAAGAAACTGCATTTCACAGGCCTTTGGAAGAGAAGTTCCCGGTAGGCTGTAAGAGCACTGTGCAGAGCGAGCTGTTTCTTAGCTTCCCAAAGAGCTGGAAGCAAGATTCTGTGGGGCCCGTCTCGCCCTTTGGAAAGAAGCCTGCACGATGTGCCTTTCAGCTCTAGGGCAATGTGGCACACCCAGAGCAGAAGTTCTACTTCAGCCAGATCAGGCCTGCAAAGAAACTGCGTTTCACAGGCCTTTGGAAGAGATGTTCCCGGTAGGCTGTTAGAGCACTGTGCAGAGCGAGTTGTTTCTTAGCTTCCCAAAGAGCTGGAAGCAAGCTGCTGTGGGGCCCAACTCGCCCTTTGGAAAGAAGCCTGCACGATCTGCCTTTCAGCTGTAGGGCAATGTAGCACACCCAGAGCAGAAGTTCTACTTCAGACAGATCAGGCCTGCAAAGAAACTGCGTTTCACAGGCCTTTGGAAGAGATGTTCCCGGTAGGCTGTAAGAGCACTGTGCAGAGCGAGTTGTTTCTTAGCTTCCCAAAGAGCTGGAAGCAAGATGCTGTGGGGCCCAACTCGCCCTTTGGAAAGAAGCCTGCACGTTGTGCCTTTCAGCTCTAGGGCAATGTAGCACACCCAGAGCAGAAGTTCTACTTCAGCCAGATCAGGCCGGCAAAGAAACTGCGTTTCACAGGCCTTTGGAAGAGATGTTTCCGGTAGGCTGTAAGAGCACTGTGCAGAGCGAGTTGTTTCTCAGCTTCCCAAAGAGCTGGAAGCAAGATTCTGTGGGGCCCAAGTCGCCCTTTGGAAAGAAGCCTGCGCGTTGTGCCTTTCAGCTCTAGAGCAATGTAGCACACCCAGAGCAGAAGTTCTACTTCAGCCAGATCAGGCCTGCAAAGAAACTGCGTTTCCCAGGCCTTTGGAAGAGATGTTCCCGGTAGGCTGTAAGAGCACTGTGCAGAGCGAGTTGTTTCTTACCTTCCCAAAAAGCTGGAAGCAAGATGCTGTGGGGCCAAGTTTCCATTTGGAAAGAAGCCTGCACTTTGTGCCTTTCAGCTCTAGGGATATGTAGCACACCCAGAGCAGAAGTTCTACTTAGGGCAGATAATGCCTGCGAAGAAAATGCGTTTCACAGGCCTTTGGAAGAAATGTTTCCGGTAGGCTGTAAGAGCACTGTGCAGAGCGAGTTGTTTCTCAGCTTCCCAAAGAGCTGGAAGCAAGATTCTGTGGGGCCCAAGTCGCCCTTTGGAAAGAAGCCTGCGCGTTGTGCCTTTCAGCTCTAGAGCAATGTAGCACACCCAGAGCAGAAGTTCTACTTCAGCCAGATCAGGCCTGCAAAGAAACTGCGTTTCACAGGCCTTTGGAAGAGATGTTCCCGGTAGGCTGGAAGAGCACTGTGCAGAGCGAGTTGTTTCTTACCTTCCCAAAAAGCTGGAAGCAAGATGCTGTGGGGCCAAGTTTCCATTTGGAAAGAAGCCTGCACTTTGTGCCTTTCAGCTCTAGGGAAATGTAGCACACCCAGAGCAGAAGTTCTACTTAGGGCAGATAAGGCCTGCGAAGAAAATGCGTTTCACAGGCCTTTGGAAGAGATGTTCCCGGTAGGCTGTAAGAGCACTGTGCAGAGCGAGTTGTTTCTTAGCTTCCCAAAGAGCTGGAAGCAAGATGCTGTGAGGCCCAACTCGCCCTTTGGAAAGAAGCCTGCATGTTGTGCCTTTCAGCTCTAGGGCAATGTAGCACACCCAGAGCTGAAGTTCTACTTCAGCCAGATCAGGGCTGCAAAGAAACTGCGGTTCACAGGCCTTTGGAAGAGATGTTCCCGGTAGGCTGTAAGAGCACTGTGCAGAGCGAGTTGTTTCTTAGCTTGCCAAAGACCTGGAAGCAAGATGCTGTGGGGCCCAACTCGCCCTTTGGAAAGAAGCCTGCGCGTTGTGCCTTTCAGCTCTAGGGCAATGTAGCACACCCAGATCAGACGTTGTACTTCATCCAGATCAGGCCTGCAAAGAAACTGCGTTTCACAGGCCTTTGGAAGAGATGTTCCCGGTAGGGTGTAAGAGCACTGTGCAGAGCGAGTTGTTTCTTAGCTTCCCAAAGATCTGGAGGGAAGATTCTGTGGGGCCCATCTCGCCCTTTGGAAAGAAGCCTGCACGATGTGCCTTTCAGCTCTAGGGAAAAGTAGCAGACCCAGAGCAGAAGTTCTACTTCAGTCAGATCAGGCCTGCAAAGAAACTGCGTTTCACAGGCCTTTGTGAGAGATGTTCCCGGTAGGCTGTAAGAGCAATGTGCAGAGCGAGTTGTTTCTTAGCTTAACAAAGAGCTGGAAGCAAGATGCTTGGGGCCCAACTCGCCCTTTGGAAAGAAGCCTGCACGTTGTGCCTTTCAGCTCTAGGGCAATGTAGAACACCCAGAGCAGAAGTTCTACTTCAGCCAGATCATGCCTGCAAAGAAAGTGCGTTTCACAGGCCTTGGGAAGAGATGTTCCTGGTAGGCTGTAAGAGCACTGTGCAGAGCGAATTGTTTCTTAGCTTCCCAAAGAGCTGGAAGCAAGATGCTGTGTGGCCCAACTCGCCCTTGGGAAAGAACCCTGCACGTTGTGCCTTTCAGCTCTAGGGCAATGTTGCACACCCAGAGCAGAAGTTCTACTTCAGCCAGATCAGGCCTGCAAAGAAACTGCGTTTCACAGGCCTTTGGAAGAGATGTTCCCGGTAGGCTGTAAGAGCACTGTGCAGAGCGAGTTGTTTCTTAGCTTCCCAAAGAGCTGGAAGCAAGATGCTGTGGGGCCCAACTCGCCCTTTGGAAAGAAGCCTGCACGTTGTGCCTTTCAGCTCTAGGGCAATGTAGCACCCCCAGAGCAGAAGTTCTACTTCAGCCAGATAAGGCCTGCAAAGAAACTGCGTTTCACAGGCCTTTGGAAGAGATGTTTCCGGTAGGCTGTAAGAGCACTATGCAGAGCGAGTTGTTTCTCAGCTTCCCAAAGAGCTGGAAGCAAGATTCTGTGGGGCCCAAGTCGCCCTTTGGAAAGAAGCCTGCGCGTTGTGCCTTTCAGCTCTAGAGCAATGTAGCACACCCAGAGCAGAAGTTCTACTTCAGCCAGATCAGGCCTCCAAAGAAACTGCGTGTCACAGGCCTTTGGAAGAGATGTTCCCGGTAGGCTGTAAGAGCACTGTGCAGAGCGAGTTGTTTCTCAGCTTCCCAAAGAGCTGGAAGCAAGATTCTGTGGGGCCCAAGTCGCCCTTTGGAAAGAAGCCTGCGCGTTGTGCCTTTCAGCTCTAGAGCAATGTAGCACACCCAGAGCAGAAGTTCTACTTCAGCCACATCAGGCCTGCAAAGAAACTGCGTTTCACAGGCCTTTGGAAGAGATGTTCCCGGTAGGCTGTAAGAGCACTGGGCAGAGCGAGTTGTTTCTTAGCTTCCCAAAGAGCTGGAAGCAAGATTCTTTGGGGCCCAACTCGCCCTTTGGAAAGAAGCCTGCACGTTGTGCCTTTCAGCTCTAGGGCAATGTAGCACACCCAGAGCAGACGTTGTACTTCATCCAGATCAGGCCTGCAAAAAAACTGCGTTTCACAGGCCTTTGGAAGAGATGTTCCCGGTAGGCTGTAAGAGCACTGTGCACAGCGAGTTGTTTCTTAGCTTCACAAACAGCTAGGAAGCAAGATGCTGTGGGGCCCAAGTCGCCCTTTGGACAGAAGCCTGCACGCTGTGCCTTTCAGCTCTAGGGCAATGTGGCACACCCAGAGCAGAAGTTCTACTTCAGCCAGATCATGCCTGCAAAGAAAGTGCGTTTCACAGGCCTTGGGAAGAGATGTTCCTGGTAGGCTGTAAGAGCACTGTGCAGAGCGAATTGTTTCTTAGCTTCCCAAAGAGCTGGAAGCAAGATGCTGTGGGGCCCAACTCGCCCTTGGGAAAGAACCCTGCACCTTGTGCCTTTCAGCTCTAGGGCAATGTAGCACACCCAGAGCAGAAGTTCTACTTCAGCCAGATCAGGCCTGCAAAGGAACTGCGTTTCACAGGCCTTTGGAAGAGATGTTCCCGGTAGGCTGTAAGAGCACTGTGCAGAGCGAGTTGTTTCTTAGCTTCCCAAAGAGCTGGAAGCAAGATGCTGTGGGGCCCAACTCGCCCTTTGGAAAGAAGCCTGCACGTTGTGCCTTTCAGCTCTAGGGCAATGTAGCACACCCAGAGCAGAAGTTCTACTTCAGCCAGATCAGGCCTGCAAAGAAATTGCGTTTCACAGGCCTTTGGAAGAGATGTTCCCGGTATGCTGTAAGAGCACTGTGCAGAGCGAGTTGTTTCACAGCTTCCCAAAGAGCTGGAAGCAAGATTCTGTGGAGCCCAAGTCGCCCTTTGGAAAGAAGCCTGCGCGTTGTGCCTTTCAGCTCTAGAGCAATGTAGCACACCCAGAGCAGAAGTTCTACTTCAGCCAGATCAGGCCTGCAAAGAAACTGCGTTTCACAGGCCTTTGGAAGAGATGTTCCCGGTAGGCAGTAAGAGCACTGTGCAGAGCGAGTTGTTTCTTAGCTTCCCAAAGAGCTGGAAGCAAGATGCTGTGTGGCCCAACTCGCCCTTTGGAGAGAAGCCTGCACGTTGTGCCTTTGAGCTCTAGGGCAATGTAGGACACCCAGAGCAGAAGTTGTACTTCAGCCAGATCAGGCCTGCAAAGAAACTGCGTTTCACAGGCCTTTGTGAGAGATGTTCCCGGTAGGCTGTAAGAGCACTGTGCAGAGCGAGTTGTTTCTTAGCTTAACAAAGAGCTGGAAGCAAGATGCTGTGGGGCAGAACTCGCCCTTTGGAAAGAAGCCTGCACGTTGTGCCTTTGAGCTCTAGGGCAATGTAGAAGACCCAGAGCAGAAGTTCTACTTCAGCCAGATCATGCCTGCAAAGAAAGTGCATTTCACAGGCCTTGGGAAGAGATGTTCCTGGTAGGCTGTAAGAGCACTGTGCAGAGCGAATTATTTCTCAGCTTCCCAAAGAGCTGGAAGAAAGATGCTGTGGGGCCCAACTCGCCCTTGGGAAAGAACCCTGCACGTTGTGCCTTTCAGCTCTAGGGCAATGTAGCACACCCAGAGCAGAAGTTGTACTTCAGCCAGATCAGGCCTGCAAAGAAACTGCGTTTCACAGGCCTTTGGAAGAGATGTTCCCGGTAGGCTGTAAGAGCACTGTGCAGAGCGAGTTGTTTCTTAGCTTCCCAAAGAGCTGGAAGCAAGATGCTGTGGGGCCCAACTCGCCCTTTGGAAAGAAGCCTGCACGTTGTGCCTTTCAGCTCTAGGGCAATGTAGCACACCCAGAGCAGAAGTTCTACTTCAGCCAGATCAGGCCTGCAAAGAAACTGCGTTTCACAGGCCTTTGGAAGAGATGTTTCCGGTAGGCTGTAAGAGCACTGTTCAAAGCGAGTTGTTTCTCAGCTTACCAAAGAGCTGTAAGCAAGATTCTGTGGGGCCCAAGACACCCTTTGGAAAGAAGCCTGCGCGTTGTGCCTTTCAGCTCTAGAGCAAAGTAGCACACCCTGAGCAGAAGTTCTACTTCAGCCAGATCAGGCCTGCAAAGAAACTGCGTTTCACAGGCCTTTGGAAGAGATTTTCCCGGTAGGCTGTAAGAGCACTGTGCAGAGCGAGTTGTTTCTCAGCTTTCCAAAGAGCTGGAAGCAAGATGGTTTGGGGTCCAACTCGCCCTTTGGAAAGAAGCCTGCACGTTGTGCCTTTCAGCTCTAGGGCAATGTAGCACACCCAGAGCAGACGTTGTACTTCATCCAGATCAGGCCTGCAAAGAAACTGCGTTTCACAGTCCTTTGGAAGAGATGTTCCCGGTAGGCTGTAAGAGCACTGTGCAGAGCGAGTTGTTTCTTAGCTTCCCAAACAGCTAGGAAGCAAGATGCTGAGGGGCCCAAGTCGTCCTTTGGACAGAAGCCTGCACGTTGTGCCTTTCAGCTCTAGGGCAATGTGGCACACCCAGAACAGAAGTTCTACTTCAGCCAGATCAGGCCTGCAAAGAAACTGCGTTTCACAGGCCTTTGGAAGAGAAGTTCCCAGTAGGCTGTAAGAGCACTGTGCAGAGCGAGCTGTTTCTTAGCTTCCCAAAGAGCTGGAAGCAAGATGCTGTGGGGCCCGTCTCGCCCTTTGGAAAGAAGCCTGCACGATGTGCCTTTCAGCTCTAGGGCAATGTAGCACACCCAGAGCAGAAGTTCTACTTCAGCCAGATCAGTCCTGCAAAGAAACTGCGTTTCACAGTCCTTTGGAAGAGATGTTCCCGGTAGGCTGTAAGAGCACTGTGCAGAGCGAGTTGTTTCCAGGCTTCCCAAAGAGCTGTAAGCAAGATGCAGTGGGGCCCAAGTCGCCCTTTAGAAAGAAGCCTGCGCGTTGTGCCTTTCAGCTCTAGGGCAATGTAGCACACCCAGAGCAGAAGTTCTACTTCAGCCAGATCAGGCCTGCACAGAAACTGCGTTTCACAGGCCTTTGGAAGAGATGTTCCCGGTAGGCTGTAAGAGCACTGTGCAGAGCGAGTTGTTTCCTGGCTTCCCAAAGAGCTGGAAGCAAGATGCAGTGGGGCCCAACTCGCCCTTGGGAAAGAACCCTGCACGTTGTGCCTTTCAGCTCTAGGGCAATGTAGCACACCCAGAGCAGAAGTTCTACTTCAGCCAGATCAGGCCTGCAAAGAAACTGCGTTTCACAGGCCTTTGGAAGAGATGTTCCCGGTAGGCTGTAAGAGCACTGTGCAGAGCGAGTTGTTTCTTAGCTTCCCAAAGAGCTGGAAGCAAGATGCTGTGGGGCCCAACTCGCCCTTTGGACAGAAGCCTGCACGTTGTGCCTTTCAGCTCAAGGGCAATGTAGCACACCCAGAGCAGAAGTTCTACTTCAGCCAGATCAGGCCTGCAAAGAAACTGCGTTTCACAGGCCTTTGTGAGAGATGTTCCCCGTAGGCTGTAAGGCCACTGTGCAGAGCGAGTTGTTTCTTAGCTTCCCAAAGAGCTGGAAGCAAGATGCTGTGGGGCCAAGTCTCCCTTTGGAAAGAAGCCTGCACTTTGTGCCTTTCAGCTCTAGGGAAAGGTAGCACACCCAGAGCAGAAGTTCTACTTAGGGCAGATAAGGCCTGCGAAGAAAATGCGTTTCACAGGCCTTTGGAAGAGATGTTCCCGGTAGGCTGTAAGAGCACTGTGCAGAGCGAGTTGTTTCTTAGCTTCCCAAAGAGCTGGAAGCAAGATGCTGTGGGGCCCATCTCGCCCTTTGGAAAGAAACCTGCGCGATGTGCCTTTCAGCTCTAGGGCAATGTAGCACAAGCAGAGCAGAAGTTCTACTTCAGCCAGATCAGGCCTGCAAAGAAACTGCGTTTCACAGGCCTTTGGAAGAGATGTTCCCGGTAGGCTGTAAGAGCACTGTGCAGAGCGAGTTGTTTCCTGGCTTCCCAAAGAGCTGGAAGCAAGATGCAGTGGGGCCCAACTCGCCCTTTGGAAAGAACCCTGCACGTTGTGCCTTTCAGCTCTAGGGCAATGTAGCACACCCAGAGCAGAAGTTGTACTTCAGCCAGATCAGGCCTGCAAAGAAATTGCGTTTCACAGGCCTTTGGAAGAGATGTTCCCGGTAGGCTGTAAGAGCACTGTGCAGAGAGAGTTGTTTCCCAGCTTCCCAATAGCTGGAAGCAAGATGCCGTGGGACCAATCTCGCCCTTGGGAAAGAAGCCTGCACGTTGTGCCTTTCAGCTCTAGGGCAATGTAGCACACCCAGAGCAGAAGTTCTACTTCAGCCAGATCAGGCCTGCAAAGAAACTGCGTTTCACAGGCCTTTGGAAGAGAGGTTTCCGGTAGGCTGTAAGAGCACTGTGCAGAGCGAGTTGTTTCTCAGCTTCCCAAAGAGCTGGAAGCAAGATTCTGTGGGGCCCAACTCGCCCTTTGGAAAGAAGCCTGCACGTTGTGGCTCTAAGCTCCAGGGCAATGTAGCACACCCAGAGCAGAAGTTCTACTTCATCCAGATCAGGCCTGCAAAGAAACTGCGTTTCACAGGCCTTTGGAAGAGATGTTCCCGGTAGGCTGTAAGAGCACTGTGCAGAGCGAGCTGTTTCTCAGCTTCCCAAAGAGCTGGAATCAAGATGCTGTGGGGCCCAAGTCGCCCTTTGGAAAGAATCATGCACGATGTGCCTTTCAGCTCTAGGGCAATGTAGCACACCCAGTACAGAAGTTCTACTTCAGCCAGATCAGGCCTGCAAAGAAACGGCGTTTCACAGGCCTTTGGAAGAGATGTTCCCGGTAGGCAGTAAGAGCACTGTGCAGAGCGAGCTGTTTATAAGCTTCCCAAAGAGCTGGAAGAAAGATGCTGTGGGGCCCAACTCGCCCTTGGGAAAGAACCCTGCACGTTGTGCCTTTCAGCTCTAGGGCAATGTAGCACACCCAGAGCAGAAGTTCTACTTCAGCCAGATCAGGCCTGCAAAGAAACTGCGTTTCACAGGCCTTTGGAAGAGATGTTTCCGGAAGGCAGTAAGAGCACTGTGCAGAGCGAGTTGTTTCTCAGCTTCCCAAAGAGCTGGAAGCAAGATTCTGTGGGGCCCAAGTCGCCCTTTGGAAAGAAGCCTGCGCGTTGTGCCTTTCAGTCCTAGAGCAATGTAGCACACCCAGAGCAGAAGTTCTACTTCAGCCAGATCAGGCCTGCAAAGAAACTGCGTTTCACAGGCCTTTGGAAGAGATGTTCCCGGTAGGCTGTAAGAGCACTGGGCAGAGCGAGTTGTTTCTTAGCTTCCCAAAGAGCTGGAAGCAAGATGCTTTGGGGCCCAACTCGCCCTTTGGAAAGAAGCCTGCACGTTGTGCCTTTCAGCTCTAGGGCAATGTAGCACACCCAGAGCAGACGTTGTTCTTCATCCAGATCAGGCCTGCAAAGAAACTGCGTTTCACAGGCCTTTGGAAGAGAAGTGCCCGGTAGGCTGTAAGAGCACTGTGCAGAGCGAGCTGTTTCTTAGCTTCCCAAAGAGCTGGAAGCAAGATGCTGTGGGGCCCAACTCGCCCTTTTCAAAGCAGCCTGCACGATGTGCCTTTCAGCTCTAGGGCAATGTAGCACACCCAGAGCAGAAGTTCTACTTCAGCCAGATCAGGCCTGAAAAGAAACTGCGTTTCACAGGCCTTTGAGAGAGATGTTCCCGGTAGGCTGTAAGAGCACTGTGCAGAGCGAGTTGTTTCTTAGCTTCCCAAAGAGCTGGAAGCAAGATGCTGTGGGGCCAAGTCTCCCTTTGGAAAGAAGCCTGCAGTTTGTGCCTTTCAGCTCTATGGAAAGGTAGCACACCCAGAGCAGAAGTTCTACTTCGGGCAGATAAGGCCTGTGAAGAAAATGCGTTTCACAGGCCTTTGGAAGAGATGTTCCCGGTAGGCTGTAAGAGCACTGTGCAGAGCGAGTTGTTTCTTAGCTTCCCAAAGAGCTGGAAGCAAGATGCAGTGGGGCCCATCTCGCCCTTTGGAAAGAAGCCTGCACGATGTGCCTTTCAGCTCTAGGGCAATGTAGCACAAGCAGAGCAGAAGTTCTACTTCAGCCAGATCAGGCCTGCAAAGAAACTGCGTTTCACAGGCCTTTGGAAGAGATGTTCCCGGTAGGCTGTAAGAGCACTGTGCAGAGCGAGTTGTTTCTCAGCTTCCCAAAGTGCTGGAAGCAAGATTCTGTGGGGCCCAAGTCGCCCTTTGGAAAGAAGCCTGCGCGTTGTGCCTTTCAGCTCTAGAGCAATGTAGCACACCCAGAGCAGAAGTTCTACTTCAGCCAGATCAGGCCTGCAAAGAAATTGCGTTTCACAGGCCTTTGGAAGAGATGTTCCCAGTAGGCTGTAAGAGCACTGTGCAGAGAGAGTTGTTTCCCAGCTTCCCAATAGCTGGAAGCAAGATGCTGTGGGACCAAACTCGCCCTGGGGAAAGAAGCCTGCACGTTGTGCCTTTCAGCTCTAGGGCAATGTAGCACACCCAGAGCAGAAGTTCTACTTCAGCCAGATCAAGCCTGCAAAGAAACTGCGTTTCACAGGCCTTTGGAAGAGAGGTTTCCGGTAGGCTGTAAGAGCACTGTGCAGAGCGAGTTGTTTCTCAGCTTCCCAAAGAGCTGGAAGCAAGATTCTGTGGGGCCCAACTCGCCCTTTGGAAAGAAGCCTGCACGTTGTGGCTCTAAGCTCTAGGGCAATGTAGCACACCCAGAGCAGAAGTTCTACTTCAGCCAGATCAGGCCTGCAAAGAAACTGCATTTCACAGGCCTTTGTGAGACATGTTCCCGGTAGGCTGTAAGAGCACTGTGCAGAGCGAGTTGTGTCTTAGCTTAACAAAGAGCTGGAAGCAAGATGCTGTGGGGCCCAACTCGCCCTTTGGAAAGAAGCCTGCACGTTGTGCCTTTGAGCTCTAGGGCAATGTAGAAGACCCAGAGCAGAAGTTCTACTTCAGCCAGATCATGCCTGCAAAGAAAGTGCGTTTCACAGGCCTTGGGAAGAGATGTTCCTGGTAGGCTGTAAGAGCACTGTGCAGAGCGAATTGTTTCTTAGCTTCCCAAAGAGCTGGAAGCAAGATGCTGTGGGGCCCAACTCGCCCTTGGGAAAGAACCCTGCACGTTGTGCCTTTCAGCTCTAGGGCAATGTAGCACACCCAGAGCAGAAGTTCTACTTCAGCCAGATGAGGCCTGCAAAGAAACTGCGTTTCACAGGCCTTTGGAAGAGATTTTCCCGGTAGGCTGTAAGAGCACTGTGCAGAGCGAGTTGTTTCTCAGCTTTCCAAAGAGCTGGAAGCAAGATTCTGTGGGGCCCAAGTCGCCCTTTGGAAAAAAGCCTGCACGTTGTGCCTTTCAGCTCAAGGGCAATGTAGCACACCCAGAGCAGAAGTTCTACTTCAGCCAGATCAGGCCTGCAAAGAAACTGCGTTTCACAGGCCTTTGTGAGAGATGTTCCCCGTAGGCTGTAAGGCCACTGTGCAGAGCGAGTTGTTTCTTAGCTTCCCAAAGAGCTGGAAGCAAGATGCTGTGGGGCCAAGTCTCCCTTTGGAAAGAAGCCTGCACTTTGTGCCTTTCAGCTCTAGGGAAAGGTAGCACACCCAGAGCAGAAGTTCTACTTAGGGCAGATAAGGCCTGCGAAGAAAATGCGTTTCACAGGCCTTTGGAAGAGATGTTCCCGGTAGGCTGTAAGAGCACTGTGCAGAGCGAGTTGTTTCTTAGCTTCCCAAAGAGCTGGAAGCAAGATGCTGTGGGGCCCATCTCGCCCTTTGGAAAGAAACCTGCGCGATGTGCCTTTCAGCTTTAGGGCTATGTAGCACAAGCAGAGCAGAAGTTCTACTTCAGCCAGATCAGGCCTGCAAAGAAACTGCGTTTCACAGGCCTTTGGAAGAGATGTTCCCGGTAGGCTGTAAGAGCACTGTGCAGAGCGAGTTGTTTCCTGGCTTCCCAAAGAGCTGGAAGCAAGATGCAGTGGGGCCCAACTCGCCCTTTGGAAAGAACCCTGCACGTTGTGCCTTTCAGCTCTAGGGCAATGTAGCACACCCAGAGCAGAAGTTGTACTTCAGCCAGATCAGGCCTGCAAAGAAATTGCGTTTCACAGGCCTTTGGAAGAGATGTTCCCGGTAGGCTGTAAGAGCACTGTGCAGAGAGAGTTGTTTCCCAGCTTCCCAATAGCTGGAAGCAAGATGCTGTGGGACCAATCTCGCCTTTGGGAAAGAAGCCTGCACGTTGTGCCTTTCAGCTCTAGGGCAATGTAGCACACCCAGAGCAGAAGTTCTACTTCAGCCAGATCAGGCCTGCAAAGAAACTGCGTTTCACAGGCCTTTGGAAGAGAGGTTTCCGGTAGGCTGTAAGAGCACTGTGCAGAGCGAGTTGTTTCTCAGCTTCCCAAAGAGCTGGAAGCAAGATTCTGTGGGGCCCAACTCGCCCTTTGGAAAGAAGCCTGCACGTTGTGGCTCTAAGCTCCAGGGCAATGTAGCACACCCAGAGCAGAAGTTCTACTTCATCCAGATCAGGCCTGCAAAGAAACTGCGTTTCACAGGCCTTTGGAAGAGATGTTCCCGGTAGGCTGTAAGAGCACTGTGCAGAGCGAGCTGTTTCTCAGCTTCCCAAAGAGCTGGAATCAAGATGCTGTGGGGCCCAAGTCGCCCTTTGGAAAGAATCATGCACGATGTGCCTTTCAGCTCTAGGGCAATGTAGCACACCCAGTACAGAAGTTCTACTTCAGCCAGATCAGGCCTGCAAAGAAACGGCGTTTCACAGGCCTTTGGAAGAGATGTTCCCGGTAGGCAGTAAGAGCACTGTGCAGAGCGAGCTGTTTCTTAGCTTCCCAAAGAGCTGGAAGCAAGATGCTGTGGGGCCCAACTCGCCCTTGGGAAAGAACCCTGCACGTTGTGCCTTTCAGCTCTAGGGCAATGTAGCACACCCAGAGCAGAAGTTCTACTTCAGCCAGATCAGGCCTGCAAAGAAACTGCGTTTCACAGGCCTTTGGAAGAGATGTTCCCGGTAGGCTGTAAGAGCACTGTGCAGAGCGAGCTGTTTCTTAGCTTCCCAAAGAGCTGGAAGCAAGATGCTGTGGGGCCCAACTCGCCCTTTGGAAAGAAGCCTGCACGTTGTGCCTTTCAGCTCTAGGGCAATGTAGCACACCCAGAGCAGAAGTTCTACTTCAGCCAGATCAGGCCTGCAAAGAAACTGCGTTTCACAGGCCTTTGGAAGAGATGTTTCCGGTAGGCAGTAAGAGCACTGTGCAGAGCGAGTTGTTTCTCAGCTTCCCAAAGAGCTGGAAGCAAGATTCTGTGGGGCCCAAGTCGCCCTTTGGAAAGAAGCCTGCGCGTTGTGCCTTTCAGTCCTAGAGCAATGTAGCACACCCAGAGCAGAAGTTCTACTTCAGCCAGATCAGGCCTGCAAAGAAACTGCGTTTCACAGGCCTTTGGAAGAGATGTTCCCGGTAGGCTGTAAGAGCACTGGGCAGAGCGAGTTGTTTCTTAGCTTCCCAAAGAGCTGGAAGCAAGATGCTTTGGGGCCCAACTCGCCCTTTGGAAAGAAGCCTGCACGTTGTGCCTTTCAGCTCTAGGGCAATGTAGCACACCCAGAGCAGACGTTGTTCTTCATCCAGATCAGGCCTGCAAAGAAACTGCGTTTCACAGGCCTTTGGAAGAGAAGTGCCCGGTAGGCTGTAAGAGCACTGTGCAGAGCGAGCTGTTTCTTAGCTTCCCAAAGAGCTGGAAGCAAGATGCTGTGGGGCCCAACTCGCCCTTTGCAAAGCAGCCTGCACGATGTGCCTTTCAGCTCTAGGGCAATGTGGCACACCCAGAGCAGAAGTTCTACTTCAGCCAGATCAGGCCTGAAAAGAAACTGCGTTTCACAGGCCTTTGTGAGAGATGTTCCCGGTAGGCTGTAAGAGCACTGTGCAGAGCGAGTTGTTTCTTAGCTTCCCAAAGAGCTGGAAGCAAGATGCTGTGGGGCCAAGTCTCCCTTTGGAAAGAAGCCTGCAGTTTGTGCCTTTCAGCTCTATGGAAAGGGAGCACACCCAGAGCAGAAGTTCTACTTCGGGCAGATAATGCCTGTGAAGAAAATGCGTTTCACAGGCCTTTGGAAGAGATGTTCCCGGTAGGCTGTAAGAGCACTGTGCAGAGCGAGTTGTTTCTTAGCTTCCCAAAGAGCTGGAAGCAAGATGCAGTGGGGCCCATCTCGCCCTTTGGAAAGAAGCCTGCACGATGTGCCTTTCAGCTCTAGGGCAATGTAGCACAAGCAGAGCAGAAGTTCTACTTCAGCCAGATCAGGCCTGCAAAGAAACTGCGTTTCACAGGCCTTTGGAAGAGATGTTCCCGGTAGGCTGTAAGAGCACTGTGCAGAGCGAGTTGTTTCTCAGCTTCCCAAAGTGCTGGAAGCAAGATTCTGTGGGGCCCAAGTCGCCCTTTGGAAAGAAGCCTGCGCGTTGTGCCTTTCAGCTCTAGAGCAATGTAGCACACCCAGAGCAGAAGTTCTACTTCATCCAGATCAGGCCTGCAAAGAAACTGCGTTTCACAGGCCTTTGGAAGAGATGTTCCCGGTAGGCTGTAAGAGCACTGTGCAGAGAGAGTTGTTTCCCAGCTTCCCAAAGAGCTGGAAGCAAGATGCTGTGGGACCAAACTCGCCCTGGGGAAAGAAGCCTGCGCGTTGTGCCTTTCAGCTCTAGGGCAATGTAGCACACCCAGAGCAGAAGTTCTACTTCAGCCAGATCAAGCCTGCAAAGAAACTGCGTTTCACAGGCCTTTGGAAGAGAGGTTTCCGGTAGGCTGTAAGAGCACTGTGCAGAGCGAGTTGTTTCTCAGCTTCCCAAAGAGCTGGAAGCAAGATTCTGTGGGGCCCAACTCGCCCTTTGGAAAGAAGCCTGCACGTTGTGGCTCTAAGCTCTAGGGCAATGTAGCACACCCAGAGCAGAAGTTCTACTTCAGCCAGATCAGGCCTGCAAAGAAACTGCATTTCACAGGCCTTTGTGAGACATGTTCCCGGTAGGCTGTAAGAGCACTGTGCAGAGCGAGTTGTGTCTTAGCTTAACAAAGAGCTGGAAGCAAGATGCTGTGGGGCCCAACTCGCCCTTTGGAAAGAAGCCTGCACGTTGTGCCTTTGAGCTCTAGGGCAATGTAGAAGACCCAGAGCAGAAGTTCTACTTCAGCCAGATCATGCCTGCAAAGAAAGTGCGTTTCACAGGCCTTGGGAAGAGATGTTCCTGGTAGGCTGTAAGAGCACTGTGCAGAGCGAATTGTTTCTTAGCTTCCCAAAGAGCTGGAAGCAAGATGCTGTGGGGCCCAACTCGCCCTTGGGAAAGAACCCTGCACGTTGTGCCTTTCAGCTCTAGGGCAATGTAGCACACCCAGAGCAGAAGTTCTACTTCAGCCAGATGAGGCCTGCAAAGAAACTGCGTTTCACAGGCCTTTGGAAGAGATTTTCCCGGTAGGCTGTAAGAGCACTGTGCAGAGCGAGTTGTTTCTCAGCTTTCCAAAGAGCTGGAAGCAAGATGCTGTGGGGCCCAAGTCGCCCTTTGGACAGAAGCCTGCACGTTGTGCCTTTCAGCTCAAGGGCAATGTAGCACACCCAGAGCAGAAGTTCTACTTCAGCCAGATCAGGCCTGCAAAGAAACTGCGTTTCACAGGCCTTTGTGAGAGATGTTCCCCGTAGGCTGTAAGGCCACTGTGCAGAGCGAGTTGTTTCTTAGCTTCCCAAAGAGCTGGAAGCAAGATGCTGTGGGGCCAAGTCTCCCTTTGGAAAGAAGCCTGCACTTTGTGCCTTTCAGCTCTAGGGAAAGGTAGCACACCCAGAGCAGAAGTTCTACTTAGGGCAGATAAGGCCTGCGAAGAAAATGCGTTTCACAGGCCTTTGGAAGAGATGTTCCCGGTAGGCTGTAAGAGCACTGTGCAGAGCGAGCTGTTTCTTAGCTTCCCAAAGAGCTGGAAGCAAGATGCTGTGGGGCCCAACTCGCCCTTTGGAAAGAAGCCTGCACGTTGTGGCTCTAAGCTCCAGGGCAATGTAGCACACCCAGAGCAGAAGTTCTACTTCATCCAGATCAGGCCTGCAAAGAAACTGCGTTTCACAGGCCTTTGGAAGAGATGTTCCCGGTAGGCTGTAAGAGCACTGTGCAGAGCGAGCTGTTTCTCAGCTTCCCAAAGAGCTGGAATCAAGATGCTGTGGGGCCCAAGTCGCCCTTTGGAAAGAATCATGCACGATGTGCCTTTCAGCTCTAGGGCAATGTAGCACACCCAGTACAGAAGTTCTACTTCAGCCAGATCAGGCCTGCAAAGAAACGGCGTTTCACAGGCCTTTGGAAGAGATGTTCCCGGTAGGCAGTAAGAGCACTGTGCAGAGCGAGCTGTTTCTTAGCTTCCCAAAGAGCTGGAAGCAAGATGCTGTGGGGCCCAACTCGCCCTTGGGAAAGAACCCTGCACGTTGTGCCTTTCAGCTCTAGGGCAATGTAGCACACCCAGAGCAGAAGTTCTACTTCAGCCAGATCAGGCCTGCAAAGAAACTGCGTTTCACAGGCCTTTGGAAGAGATGTTCCCGGTAGGCTGTAAGAGCACTGTGCAGAGCGAGCTGTTTCTTAGCTTCCCAAAGAGCTGGAAGCAAGATGCTGTGGGGCCCAACTCGCCCTTTGGAAAGAAGCCTGCACGTTGTGCCTTTCAGCTCTAGGGCAATGTAGCACACCCAGAGCAGAAGTTCTACTTCAGCCAGATCAGGCCTGCAAAGAAACTGCGTTTCACAGGCCTTTGGAAGAGATGTTTCCGGTAGGCAGTAAGAGCACTGTGCAGAGCGAGTTGTTTCTCAGCTTCCCAAAGAGCTGGAAGCAAGATTCTGTGGGGCCCAAGTCGCCCTTTGGAAAGAAGCCTGCGCGTTGTGCCTTTCAGTCCTAGAGCAATGTAGCACACCCAGAGCAGAAGTTCTACTTCAGCCAGATCAGGC
This sequence comes from Equus przewalskii, assembly GCF_037783145.1. Lineage (NCBI taxonomy): Eukaryota > Metazoa > Chordata > Mammalia > Perissodactyla > Equidae > Equus > Equus przewalskii. The sequence continues at coordinate 109,031 of NW_027227566.1, read as the reverse complement.
CTGCAAAGAAACTGCGTTTCACAGGCCTTTGGAAGAGATGTTCCCGGTAGGCTGTAAGAGCACTGGGCAGAGCGAGTTGTTTCTTAGCTTCCCAAAGAGCTGGAAGCAAGATGCTTTGGGGCCCAACTCGCCCTTTGGAAAGAAGCCTGCACGTTGTGCCTTTCAGCTCTAGGGCAATGTAGCACACCCAGAGCAGACGTTGTTCTTCATCCAGATCAGGCCTGCAAAGAAACTGCGTTTCACAGGCCTTTGGAAGAGAAGTGCCCGGTAGGCTGTAAGAGCACTGTGCAGAGCGAGCTGTTTCTTAGCTTCCCAAAGAGCTGGAAGCAAGATGCTGTGGGGCCCAACTCGCCCTTTGCAAAGCAGCCTGCACGATGTGCCTTTCAGCTCTAGGGCAATGTGGCACACCCAGAGCAGAAGTTCTACTTCAGCCAGATCAGGCCTGAAAAGAAACTGCGTTTCACAGGCCTTTGGAAGAGATGTTCCCGGTAGGCTGTAAGAGCACTGTGCAGAGCGAGTTGTTTCTTAGCTTCCCAAAGAGCTGGAAGCAAGATGCTGTGGGGCCCAACTCGCCCTTTGGAAAGAAGCCTGCACGATCTGCCTTTCAGCTCTAGGGCAATGTAGCACACCCAGAGCAGAAGTTCTACTTCAGCCAGATCAGGCCTGCAAAGAAACTGCGTTTCACAGGCCTTTGGAAGAGATGTTCCAGGTAGGCTGTAAGAGCACTGTGCAGAGCGAGTTGTTTCTTAGCTTGCCAAAGAGCTGGAAGCAAGATGCTTTGGGGCCCAATCGCCCTTTGGAGAGAAGCCTACACGTTGTGCCTTTAAGCTCTAGGGCAATGTAGCACACCCAGAGCAGAAGTTGTACTTCAGCCAGATCAGGCCTGCAAAGAAAGAGCGTTTCACAGGCCTTTGTGAGAGATGTTCCCGGTAGGCTGTAAGAGCACTGTGCAGAGCGAGTTGTTTCTTAGCTTCCCAAAGAGCTGGAAGCAAGATGCTGTGGGGCCAAGTCTCCCTTTGGAAAGAAGCCTGCAGTTTGTGCCTTTCAGCTCTAGGGAAAGGTAGCACACCCAGAGCAGAAGTTCTACTTCGGGCAGATAAGGCCTGCGAAGAAAATGCGTTTCACAGGCCTTTGGAAGAGATGTTCCCGGTAGGCTGTAAGAGCACTGTGCAGAGCGAGTTGTTTCTCAGCTTCCCCAAGACCTGGAAGCAAGATTCTGTGGGGCCAAACTCGCCCTTTGGAAAGAAGCCTGCACGTTGTGGCTCTAAGCTCCAGGGCAATGTAGCACACCCAGAGCAGAAGTTCTACTTCATCCAGATCAGGCCTGCAAAGAAACTGCGTTTCACAGGCCTTTGGAAGAGATGTTCCCGGTAGGCTGTAAGAGCACTGTGCAGAGCGAGCTGTTTCTCAGCTTCCCAAAGAGCTGGAATCAAGATGCTGTGGGGCCCAAGTCGCCCTTTGGAAAGAATCATGCACGATGTGCCTTTCAGCTCTAGGGCAATGTAGCACACCCAGTACAGAAGTTCTACTTCAGCCAGATCAGGCCTGCAAAGAAACGGCGTTTCACAGGCCTTTGGAAGAGATGTTCCCGGTAGGCAGTAAGAGCACTGTGCAGAGCGAGCTGTTTCTTAGCTTCCCAAAGAGCTGGAAGCAAGATGCTGTGGGGCCCAACTCGCCCTTGGGAAAGAACCCTGCACGTTGTGCCTTTCAGCTCTAGGGCAATGTAGCACACCCAGAGCAGAAGTTCTACTTCAGCCAGATCAGGCCTGCAAAGAAACTGCGTTTCACAGTCCTTTGGAAGAGATGTTCCCGGTAGGCTGTAAGAGCACTGTGCAGAGCGAGCTGTTTCTTAGCTTCCCAAAGAGCTGGAAGCAAGATGCTGTGGGGCCCAACTCGCCCTTTGGAAAGAAGCCTGCACGTTGTGCCTTTCAGCTCTAGGGCAATGTAGCACACCCAGAGCAGAAGTTCAACTTCAGCCAGATCAGGCCTGCAAAGAAACTGCGTTTCACAGGCCTTTGGAAGAGATGTTTCCGGTAGGCAGTAAGAGCACTGTGCAGAGCGAGTTGTTTCTCAGCTTCCCAAAGAGCTGGAAGCAAGATTCTGAGGGGCCCAAGTCGCCCTTTGGAAAGAAGCCTGCGCGTTGTGCCTTTCAGCTCTAGAGCAATGTAGCACACCCAGAGCAGAAGTTCTACTTCAGCCAGATCAGGCCTGCAAAGAAACTGCGTTTCACAGGCCTTTGGAAGAGATGTTCCCGGTAGGCTGTAAGAGCACTGGGCAGAGCGAGTTGTTTCTTAGCTTCCCAAAGAGCTGGAAGCAAGATGCTTTGGGGCCCAACTCACCCTTTGGAAAGAAGCCTGCACGTTGTGCCTTTCAGCTCTAGGGCAATGTAGCACACCCAGAGCAGACGTTGTACTTCATCCAGATCAGGCCTGCAAAGAAACTGCGTTTCACAGGCCTTTGGAAGAGAAGTTCCCGGTAGGCTGTAAGAGCACTGTGCAGAGCGAGCTGTTTCTTAGCTTCCCAAAGAGCTGGAAGCAAGATGCTGTGGGGCCCAACTCGCCCTTTGCAAAGCAGCCTGCACGATGTGCCTTTCAGCTCTAGGGCAATGTGGCACACCCAGAGCAGAAGTTCTACTTCAGCCAGATCAGGCCTGAAAAGAAACTGCGTTTCACAGGCCTTTGGAAGAGATGTTCCCGGTAGGCTGTAAGAGCACTGTGCAGAGCAAGTTGTTTCTTAGCTTCCCAAAGAGCTGGAAGCAAGATGCTGTGAGGCCCAACTCGCCCTTTGGAAAGAAGCCTGCACGATCTGCCTTTCAGCTCTAGGGCAATGTAGCACACCCAGAGCAGAAGTTCTACTTCAGCCAGATCAGGCCTGCAAAGAAACTGCGTTTCACAGGCCTTTGGAAGAGATGTTCCAGGTAGGCTGTAAGAGCACTGTGCAGAGCGAGTTGTTTCTTAGCTTGCCAAAGAGCTGGAAGCAAGATGCTTTGGGGCCCAATCGCCCTTTGGAGAGAAGCCTGCACGTTGTGCCTTTAAGCTCTAGGGCAATGTAGCACACCCAGAGCAGAAGTTGTACTTCAGCCAGATCAGGCCTGCAAAGAAACTGCGTTTCACAGGCCTTTGTGAGAGATGTTCCCGGTAGGCTGTAAGAGCACTGTGCAGAGCGAGTTGTTTCTTAGCTTCCCAAAGAGCTGGAAGCAAGATGCTGTGGGGCCAAGTCTCCCTTTGGAAAGAAGCCTGCAGTTTGTGCCTTTCAGCTCTAGGGAAAGGTAGCACACCCAGATCAGAAGTTCTACTTCGGGCAGATAAGGCCTGTGAAGAAAATGCGTTTCACAGGCCTTTGGAAGAGATGTTCCCGGTAGGCTGTAAGAGCACTGTGCAGAGCGAGTTGTTTCTTAGCTTCCCAAAGAGCTGGAAGCAAGATGCAGTGGGGCCCATCTCGCCCTTTGGAAAGAAGCCTGCACGATGTGCCTTTCAGCTCTAGGGCAATGTAGCACAAGCAGAGCAGAAGTTCTACTTCAGCCAGATCAGGCCTGCAAAGAAACTGCGTTTCACAGGCCTTTGGAAGAGATGTTCCCGGTAGGCTGTAAGAGCACTGTGCAGAGCGAGTTGTTTCTCAGCTTCCCAAAGTGCTGGAAGCAAGATTCTGTGGGGCCCAAGTCGCCCTTTGGAAAGAAGCCTGCGCGTTGTGCCTTTCAGCTCTAGAGCAATGTAGCACACCCAGAGCAGAAGTTCTACTTCAGCCAGATCAGGCCTGCAAAGAAATTGCGTTTCACAGGCCTTTGGAAGAGATGTTCCCGGTAGGCTGTAAGAGCACTGTGCAGAGAGAGTTGTTTCCCAGCTTCCCAATAGCTGGAAGCAAGATGCTGTGGGACCAAACTCGCCCTGGGGAAAGAAGCCTGCACGTTGTGCCTTTCAGCTCTAGGGCAATGTAGCACACCCAGAGCAGAAGTTCTACTTCAGCCAGATCAAGCCTGCAAAGAAACTGCGTTTCACAGGCCTTTGGAAGAGAGGTTTCCGGTAGGCTGTAAGAGCACTGTGCAGAGCGAGTTGTTTCTCAGCTTCCCAAAGAGCTGGAAGCAAGATTCTGTGGGGCCCAACTCGCCCTTTGGAAAGAAGCCTGCACGTTGTGGCTCTAAGCTCTAGGGCAATGTAGCACACCCAGAGCAGAAGTTCTACTTCAGCCAGATCAGGCCTGCAAAGAAACTGCATTTCACAGGCCTTTGTGAGACATGTTCCCGGTAGGCTGTAAGAGCACTGTGCAGAGCGAGTTGTGTCTTAGCTTAACAAAGAGCTGGAAGCAAGATGCTGTGGGGCCCAACTCGCCCTTTGGAAAGAAGCCTGCACGTTGTGCCTTTGAGCTCTAGGGCAATGTAGAAGACCCAGAGCAGAAGTTCTACTTCAGCCAGATCATGCCTGCAAAGAAAGTGCGTTTCACAGGCCTTGGGAAGAGATGTTCCTGGTAGGCTGTAAGAGCACTGTGCAGAGCGAGTTGTTTCTTAGCTTGCCAAAGAGCTGGAAGCAAGATGCTTTGGGGCCCAATCGCCCTTTGGAGAGAAGCCTGCACGTTGTGCCTTTAAGCTCTAGGGCAATGTAGCACACCCAGAGCAGAAGTTGTACTTCAGCCAGATCAGGCCTGCAAAGAAAGTGCGTTTCACAGGCCTTTGTGAGAGATGTTCCCGGTAGGCTGTAAGAGCACTGTGCAGAGCGAGTTGTTTCTTAGCTTCCCAAAGAGCTGGAAGCAAGATGCTGTGGGGCCAAGTCTCCCTTTGGAAAGAAGCCTGCAGTTTGTGCCTTTCAGCTCTAGGGAAAGGTAGCACACCCAGAGCAGAAGTTCTACTTCGGGCAGATAAGGCCTGCGAAGAAAATGCGTTTCACAGGCCTTTGGAAGAGATGTTCCCGGTAGGCTGTAAGAGCACTGTGCAGAGCGAGTTGTTTCTCAGCTTCCCCAAGACCTGGAAGCAAGATTCTGTGGGGCCAAACTCGCCCTTTGGAAAGAAGCCTGCACGTTGTGGCTCTAAGCTCCAGGGCAATGTAGCACACCCAGAGCAGAAGTTCTACTTCATCCAGATCAGGCCTGCAAAGAAACTGCGTTTCACAGGCCTTTGGAAGAGATGTTCCCGGTAGGCTGTAAGAGCACTGTGCAGAGCGAGCTGTTTCTCAGCTTCCCAAAGAGCTGGAATCAAGATGCTGTGGGGCCCAAGTCGCCCTTTGGAAAGAATCATGCACGATGTGCCTTTCAGCTCTAGGGCAATGTAGCACACCCAGTACAGAAGTTCTACTTCAGCCAGATCAGGCCTGCAAAGAAACGGCGTTTCACAGGCCTTTGGAAGAGATGTTCCCGGTAGGCAGTAAGAGCACTGTGCAGAGCGAGCTGTTTCTTAGCTTCCCAAAGAGCTGGAAGCAAGATGCTGTGGGGCCCAACTCGCCCTTGGGAAAGAACCCTGCACGTTGTGCCTTTCAGCTCTAGGGCAATGTAGCACACCCAGAGCAGAAGTTCTACTTCAGCCAGATCAGGCCTGCAAAGAAACTGCGTTTCACAGGCCTTTGGAAGAGATGTTCCCGGTAGGCTGTAAGAGCACTGTGCAGAGCGAGCTGTTTCTTAGCTTCCCAAAGAGCTGGAAGCAAGATGCTGTGGGGCCCAACTCGCCCTTTGGAAAGAAGCCTGCACGTTGTGCCTTTCAGCTCTAGGGCAATGTAGCACACCCAGAGCAGAAGTTCTACTTCAGCCAGATCAGGCCTGCAAAGAAACTGCGTTTCACAGGCCTTTGGAAGAGATGTTTCCGGTAGGCAGTAAGAGCACTGTGCAGAGCGAGTTGTTTCTCAGCTTCCCAAAGAGCTGGAAGCAAGATTCTGTGGGGCCCAAGTCGCCCTTTGGAAAGAAGCCTGCGCGTTGTGCCTTTCAGTCCTAGAGCAATGTAGCACACCCAGAGCAGAAGTTCTACTTCAGCCAGATCAGGCCTGCAAAGAAACTGCGTTTCACAGGCCTTTGGAAGAGATGTTCCCGGTAGGCTGTAAGAGCACTGGGCAGAGCGAGTTGTTTCTTAGCTTCCCAAAGAGCTGGAAGCAAGATGCTTTGGGGCCCAACTCGCCCTTTGGAAAGAAGCCTGCACGTTGTGCCTTTCAGCTCTAGGGCAATGTAGCACACCCAGAGCAGACGTTGTTCTTCATCCAGATCAGGCCTGCAAAGAAACTGCGTTTCACAGGCCTTTGGAAGAGAAGTGCCCGGTAGGCTGTAAGAGCACTGTGCAGAGCGAGCTGTTTCTTAGCTTCCCAAAGAGCTGGAAGCAAGATGCTGTGGGGCCCAACTCGCCCTTTGCAAAGCAGCCTGCACGATGTGCCTTTCAGCTCTAGGGCAATGTGGCACACCCAGAGCAGAAGTTCTACTTCAGCCAGATCAGGCCTGAAAAGAAACTGCGTTTCACAGGCCTTTGGAAGAGATGTTCCCGGTAGGCTGTAAGAGCACTGTGCAGAGCGAGTTGTTTCTTAGCTTCCCAAAGAGCTGGAAGCAAGATGCTGTGGGGCCCAACTCGCCCTTTGGAAAGAAGCCTGCACGATCTGCCTTTCAGCTCTAGGGCAATGTAGCACACCCAGAGCAGAAGTTCTACTTCAGCCAGATCAGGCCTGCAAAGAAACTGCGTTTCACAGGCCTTTGGAAGAGATGTTCCAGGTAGGCTGTAAGAGCACTGTGCAGAGCGAGTTGTTTCTTAGCTTGCCAAAGAGCTGGAAGCAAGATGCTTTGGGGCCCAATCGCCCTTTGGAGAGAAGCCTACACGTTGTGCCTTTAAGCTCTAGGGCAATGTAGCACACCCAGAGCAGAAGTTGTACTTCAGCCAGATCAGGCCTGCAAAGAAAGTGCGTTTCACAGGCCTTTGTGAGAGATGTTCCCGGTAGGCTGTAAGAGCACTGTGCAGAGCGAGTTGTTTCTTAGCTTCCCAAAGAGCTGGAAGCAAGATGCTGTGGGGCCAAGTCTCCCTTTGGAAAGAAGCCTGCAGTTTGTGCCTTTCAGCTCTAGGGAAAGGTAGCACACCCAGAGCAGAAGTTCTACTTCGGGCAGATAAGGCCTGCGAAGAAAATGCGTTTCACAGGCCTTTGGAAGAGATGTTCCCGGTAGGCTGTAAGAGCACTGTGCAGAGCGAGTTGTTTCTCAGCTTCCCCAAGACCTGGAAGCAAGATTCTGTGGGGCCAAACTCGCCCTTTGGAAAGAAGCCTGCACGTTGTGGCTCTAAGCTCCAGGGCAATGTAGCACACCCAGAGCAGAAGTTCTACTTCATCCAGATCAGGCCTGCAAAGAAACTGCGTTTCACAGGCCTTTGGAAGAGATGTTCCCGGTAGGCTGTAAGAGCACTGTGCAGAGCGAGCTGTTTCTCAGCTTCCCAAAGAGCTGGAATCAAGATGCTGTGGGGCCCAAGTCGCCCTTTGGAAAGAATCATGCACGATGTGCCTTTCAGCTCTAGGGCAATGTAGCACACCCAGTACAGAAGTTCTACTTCAGCCAGATCAGGCCTGCAAAGAAACGGCGTTTCACAGGCCTTTGGAAGAGATGTTCCCGGTAGGCAGTAAGAGCACTGTGCAGAGCGAGCTGTTTCTTAGCTTCCCAAAGAGCTGGAAGCAAGATGCTGTGGGGCCCAACTCGCCCTTGGGAAAGAACCCTGCACGTTGTGCCTTTCAGCTCTAGGGCAATGTAGCACACCCAGAGCAGAAGTTCTACTTCAGCCAGATCAGGCCTGCAAAGAAACTGCGTTTCACAGTCCTTTGGAAGAGATGTTCCCGGTAGGCTGTAAGAGCACTGTGCAGAGCGAGCTGTTTCTTAGCTTCCCAAAGAGCTGGAAGCAAGATGCTGTGGGGCCCAACTCGCCCTTTGGAAAGAAGCCTGCACGTTGTGCCTTTCAGCTCTAGGGCAATGTAGCACACCCAGAGCAGAAGTTCAACTTCAGCCAGATCAGGCCTGCAAAGAAACTGCGTTTCACAGGCCTTTGGAAGAGATGTTTCCGGTAGGCAGTAAGAGCACTGTGCAGAGCGAGTTGTTTCTCAGCTTCCCAAAGAGCTGGAAGCAAGATTCTGAGGGGCCCAAGTCGCCGTTTGGAAAGAAGCCTGCGCGTTGTGCCTTTCAGCTCTAGAGCAATGTAGCACACCCAGAGCAGAAGTTCTACTTCAGCCAGATCAGGCCTGCAAAGAAACTGCGTTTCACAGGCCTTTGGAAGAGATGTTCCCGGTAGGCTGTAAGAGCACTGGGCAGAGCGAGTTGTTTCTTAGCTTCCCAAAGAGCTGGAAGCAAGATGCTTTGGGGCCCAACTCACCCTTTGGAAAGAAGCCTGCACGTTGTGCCTTTCAGCTCTAGGGCAATGTAGCACACCCAGAGCAGACGTTGTACTTCATCCAGATCAGGCCTGCAAAGAAACTGCGTTTCACAGGCCTTTGGAAGAGAAGTTCCCGGTAGGCTGTAAGAGCACTGTGCAGAGCGAGCTGTTTCTTAGCTTCCCAAAGAGCTGGAAGCAAGATGCTGTGGGGCCCAACTCGCCCTTTGCAAAGCAGCCTGCACGATGTGCCTTTCAGCTCTAGGGCAATGTGGCACACCCAGAGCAGAAGTTCTACTTCAGCCAGATCAGGCCTGAAAAGAAACTGCGTTTCACAGGCCTTTGGAAGAGATGTTCCCGGTAGGCTGTAAGAGCACTGTGCAGAGCAAGTTGTTTCTTAGCTTCCCAAAGAGCTGGAAGCAAGATGCTGTGAGGCCCAACTCGCCCTTTGGAAAGAAGCCTGCACGATCTGCCTTTCAGCTCTAGGGCAATGTAGCACACCCAGAGCAGAAGTTCTACTTCAGCCAGATCAGGCCTGCAAAGAAACTGCGTTTCACAGGCCTTTGGAAGAGATGTTCCAGGTAGGCTGTAAGAGCACTGTGCAGAGCGAGTTGTTTCTTAGCTTGCCAAAGAGCTGGAAGCAAGATGCTTTGGGGCCCAATCGCCCTTTGGAGAGAAGCCTGCACGTTGTGCCTTTAAGCTCTAGGGCAATGTAGCACACCCAGAGCAGAAGTTGTACTTCAGCCAGATCAGGCCTGCAAAGAAACTGCGTTTCACAGGCCTTTGTGAGAGATGTTCCCGGTAGGCTGTAAGAGCACTGTGCAGAGCGAGTTGTTTCTTAGCTTCCCAAAGAGCTGGAAGCAAGATGCTGTGGGGCCAAGTCTCCCTTTGGAAAGAAGCCTGCAGTTTGTGCCTTTCAGCTCTAGGGAAAGGTAGCACACCCAGATCAGAAGTTCTACTTCGGGCAGATAAGGCCTGTGAAGAAAATGCGTTTCACAGGCCTTTGGAAGAGATGTTCCCGGTAGGCTGTAAGAGCACTGTGCAGAGCGAGTTGTTTCTTAGCTTCCCAAAGAGCTGGAAGCAAGATGCAGTGGGGCCCATCTCGCCCTTTGGAAAGAAGCCTGCACGATGTGCCTTTCAGCTCTAGGGCAATGTAGCACAAGCAGAGCAGAAGTTCTACTTCAGCCAGATCAGGCCTGCAAAGAAACTGCGTTTCACAGGCCTTTGGAAGAGATGTTCCCGGTAGGCTGTAAGAGCACTGTGCAGAGCGAGTTGTTTCTCAGCTTCCCAAAGTGCTGGAAGCAAGATTCTGTGGGGCCCAAGTCGCCCTTTGGAAAGAAGCCTGCGCGTTGTGCCTTTCAGCTCTAGAGCAATGTAGCACACCCAGAGCAGAAGTTCTACTTCAGCCAGATCAGGCCTGCAAAGAAATTGCGTTTCACAGGCCTTTGGAAGAGATGTTCCCGGTAGGCTGTAAGAGCACTGTGCAGAGAGAGTTGTTTCCCAGCTTCCCAATAGCTGGAAGCAAGATGCTGTGGGACCAAACTCGCCCTGGGGAAAGAAGCCTGCACGTTGTGCCTTTCAGCTCTAGGGCAATGTAGCACACCCAGAGCAGAAGTTCTACTTCAGCCAGATCAAGCCTGCAAAGAAACTGCGTTTCACAGGCCTTTGGAAGAGAGGTTTCCGGTAGGCTGTAAGAGCACTGTGCAGAGCGAGTTGTTTCTCAGCTTCCCAAAGAGCTGGAAGCAAGATTCTGTGGGGCCCAACTCGCCCTTTGGAAAGAAGCCTGCACGTTGTGGCTCTAAGCTCTAGGGCAATGTAGCACACCCAGAGCAGAAGTTCTACTTCAGCCAGATCAGGCCTGCAAAGAAACTGCATTTCACAGGCCTTTGTGAGACATGTTCCCGGTAGGCTGTAAGAGCACTGTGCAGAGCGAGTTGTGTCTTAGCTTAACAAAGAGCTGGAAGCAAGATGCTGTGGGGCCCAACTCGCCCTTTGGAAAGAAGCCTGCACGTTGTGCCTTTGAGCTCTAGGGCAATGTAGAAGACCCAGAGCAGAAGTTCTACTTCAGCCAGATCATGCCTGCAAAGAAAGTGCGTTTCACAGGCCTTGGGAAGAGATGTTCCTGGTAGGCTGTAAGAGCACTGTGCAGAGCGAGTTGTTTCTTAGCTTGCCAAAGAGCTGGAAGCAAGATGCTTTGGGGCCCAATCGCCCTTTGGAGAGAAGCCTGCACGTTGTGCCTTTAAGCTCTAGGGCAATGTAGCACACCCAGAGCAGAAGTTGTACTTCAGCCAGATCAGGCCTGCAAAGAAAGTGCGTTTCACAGGCCTTTGTGAGAGATGTTCCCGGTAGGCTGTAAGAGCACTGTGCAGAGCGAGTTGTTTCTTAGCTTCCCAAAGAGCTGGAAGCAAGATGCTGTGGGGCCAAGTCTCCCTTTGGAAAGAAGCCTGCAGTTTGTGCCTTTCAGCTCTAGGGAAAGGTAGCACACCCAGAGCAGAAGTTCTACTTCGGGCAGATAAGGCCTGCGAAGAAAATGCGTTTCACAGGCCTTTGGAAGAGATGTTCCCGGTAGGCTGTAAGAGCACTGTGCAGAGCGAGTTGTTTCTCAGCTTCCCCAAGACCTGGAAGCAAGATTCTGTGGGGCCAAACTCGCCCTTTGGAAAGAAGCCTGCACGTTGTGGCTCTAAGCTCCAGGGCAATGTAGCACACCCAGAGCAGAAGTTCTACTTCATCCAGATCAGGCCTGCAAAGAAACTGCGTTTCACAGGCCTTTGGAAGAGATGTTCCCGGTAGGCTGTAAGAGCACTGTGCAGAGCGAGCTGTTTCTCAGCTTCCCAAAGAGCTGGAATCAAGATGCTGTGGGGCCCAAGTCGCCCTTTGGAAAGAATCATGCACGATGTGCCTTTCAGCTCTAGGGCAATGTAGCACACCCAGTACAGAAGTTCTACTTCAGCCAGATCAGGCCTGCAAAGAAACGGCGTTTCACAGGCCTTTGGAAGAGATGTTCCCGGTAGGCAGTAAGAGCACTGTGCAGAGCGAGCTGTTTCTTAGCTTCCCAAAGAGCTGGAAGCAAGATGCTGTGGGGCCCAACTCGCCCTTGGGAAAGAACCCTGCACGTTGTGCCTTTCAGCTCTAGGGCAATGTAGCACACCCAGAGCAGAAGTTCTACTTCAGCCAGATCAGGCCTGCAAAGAAACTGCGTTTCACAGTCCTTTGGAAGAGATGTTCCCGGTAGGCTGTAAGAGCACTGTGCAGAGCGAGCTGTTTCTTAGCTTCCCAAAGAGCTGGAAGCAAGATGCTGTGGGGCCCAACTCGCCCTTTGGAAAGAAGCCTGCACGTTGTGCCTTTCAGCTCTAGGGCAATGTAGCACACCCAGAGCAGAAGTTCAACTTCAGCCAGATCAGGCCTGCAAAGAAACTGCGTTTCACAGGCCTTTGGAAGAGATGTTTCCGGTAGGCAGTAAGAGCACTGTGCAGAGCGAGTTGTTTCTCAGCTTCCCAAAGAGCTGGAAGCAAGATTCTGAGGGGCCCAAGTCGCCCTTTGGAAAGAAGCCTGCGCGTTGTGCCTTTCAGCTCTAGAGCAATGTAGCACACCCAGAGCAGAAGTTCTACTTCAGCCAGATCAGGCCTGCAAAGAAACTGCGTTTCACAGGCCTTTGGAAGAGATGTTCCCGGTAGGCTGTAAGAGCACTGGGCAGAGCGAGTTGTTTCTTAGCTTCCCAAAGAGCTGGAAGCAAGATGCTTTGGGGCCCAACTCACCCTTTGGAAAGAAGCCTGCACGTTGTGCCTTTCAGCTCTAGGGCAATGTAGCACACCCAGAGCAGACGTTGTACTTCATCCAGATCAGGCCTGCAAAGAAACTGCGTTTCACAGGCCTTTGGAAGAGAAGTTCCCGGTAGGCTGTAAGAGCACTGTGCAGAGCGAGCTGTTTCTTAGCTTCCCAAAGAGCTGGAAGCAAGATGCTGTGGGGCCCAACTCGCCCTTTGCAAAGCAGCCTGCACGATGTGCCTTTCAGCTCTAGGGCAATGTGGCACACCCAGAGCAGAAGTTCTACTTCAGCCAGATCAGGCCTGAAAAGAAACTGCGTTTCACAGGCCTTTGGAAGAGATGTTCCCGGTAGGCTGTAAGAGCACTGTGCAGAGCAAGTTGTTTCTTAGCTTCCCAAAGAGCTGGAAGCAAGATGCTGTGAGGCCCAACTCGCCCTTTGGAAAGAAGCCTGCACGATCTGCCTTTCAGCTCTAGGGCAATGTAGCACACCCAGAGCAGAAGTTCTACTTCAGCCAGATCAGGCCTGCAAAGAAACTGCGTTTCACAGGCCTTTGGAAGAGATGTTCCAGGTAGGCTGTAAGAGCACTGTGCAGAGCGAGTTGTTTCTTAGCTTGCCAAAGAGCTGGAAGCAAGATGCTTTGGGGCCCAATCGCCCTTTGGAGAGAAGCCTGCACGTTGTGCCTTTAAGCTCTAGGGCAATGTAGCACACCCAGAGCAGAAGTTGTACTTCAGCCAGATCAGGCCTGCAAAGAAACTGCGTTTCACAGGCCTTGGGAAGAGATGTTCCCGGTAGGCTGTAAGAGCACTGTGCAGAGCGAGTTGTTTCTTAGCTTCCCAAAGAGCTGGAAGCAAGATGCTGTGGGGCCCAAGTCTCCCTTTGGAAAGAAGCCTGCACGTTGTGCCTTTCAGCTCTAGGGCAAAGTAGCACACCCAGAGCAGAAGTTCTACTTCAGCCAGATGAGGCCTGCAAAGAAACTGCGTTTCACAGGCCTTTGGAAGAGATTTTCCCGGTAGGCTGTAAGAGCACTGTGCAGAGCGAGTTGTTTCTCAGCTTTCCAAAGAGCTGGAAGCAAGATTCTGTGGGGCCCAACTCGCCCTTTGGAAAGAAGCCTGCACGTTGTGCCTTTCAGCTCTAGGGCAATGTAGCACACCCAGAGCAGAAGTTCTACTTCAGCCAGATCAGGCCTGCAAAGAAACTGCGTTTCACAGGCCTTTGGGAGAGATGTTCCCCGTAGGCTGTAAGACCACTGTGCAGAGCGAGTTGTTTCTTAGCTTCCCAAAGAGCTGGAAGCAAGATGCTGTGGGGCCCAAGTCGCCCTTTGGAAAGAAGCCTGCACTTTGTGCCTTTCAGCTCTAGGGAAATGTAGCACACCCAGAGCAGAAGTTCTACTTAAGGCAGATAAGGCCTGCAAAGAAAATGCGTTTCACAGGCCTTTGGAAGAGATGTTCCCGGTAGGCTGTAAGAGCACTGTGCAGAGCGAGTTGTTTCTTAGCTTCCCAAAGAGCTGGAAGCAAGATGCTGTGGGGCCCATCTCGCCCTTTGGAAAGAAACCTGCGCGATGTGCCTTTCAGCTTTAGGGCAATGTAGCACACCCAGAGCAGAAGTTCTACTTCAGCCAGATCAGGCCTGCAAAGAAACTGCGTTTCACAGGCCTTTGGAAGAGATGTTCCCGGTAGGCTGTAAGAGCACTGTGCAGAGCGAGTTGTTTCCTGGCTTCCCAAAGAGCTGGAAGCAAGATGCTGTGGGGCCCAACTCGCCCTTTGGAAAGAACCCTGCACGTTGTGCCTTTCAGCTCTAGGGCAATGTAGCACACCCAGAGCAGAAGTTGTACTTCAGCCAGATCAGGCCTGCAAAGAAATTGCGTTTCACAGGCCTTTGGAAGAGATGTTCCCGGTAGGCTGTAAGAGCACTGTGCAGAGAGAGTTGTTTCCCAGCTTCCCAAAAGCTGGAAGCAAGATGCTGTGGGGCCCAACTCGCCCTTTGGAAAGAAGCCTGCACGTTGTGCCTTTCAGCTCTAGGGCAATGTAGCACACCCAGAGCAGAAGTTCTACTTCAGCCAGATCAGGCCTGCAAAGAAACTGCGTTTCACAGGCCTTTGGAAGAGAGGTTCCCGGTAGGCTGTAAGAGCACTGTGCAGAGCGAGTTGTTTCTCAGCTTCCCAAAGAGCTGGAAGCAAGATGCTGTGGGGCCCAACTCGCCCTTTGGAAAGAAGCCTGCACGTTGTGGCTTTAAGCTCCAGGGCAATGTAGCACACCCAGAGCAGAAGTTCTACTTCATCCAGATCAGGCCTGCAAAGAAACTGCGTTTCACAGGCCTTTGGAAGAGATGTTCCCGGTAGGCTGTAAGAGCACTGTGCAGAGCGAGCTGTTTCTCAGCTTCCCAAAGAGCTGGAATCAAGATGCTGTGGGGCCCAAGTCGCCCTTTGGAAAGAATCCTGCACGATGTGCCTTTCAGCTCTAGGGCAATGTAGCACACCCAGAGCAGAAGTTCTACTTCAGCCAGATCAGGCCTGCAAAGAAACGGCGTTTCACAGGCCTTTGGAAGAGATGTTCCCGGTAGGCTGTAAGAGCACTGTGCAGAGCGAGCTGTTTCTTAGCTTCCCAAAGAGCTGGAAGCAAGATGCTGTGGGGCCCAACTCGCCCTTGGGAAAGAACCCTGCACGTTGTGCCTTTCAGCTCTAGGGCAATGTAGCACACCCAGAGCAGAAGTTCTACTTCAGCCAGATCAGGCCTGCAAAGAAACTGCGTTTCACAGGCCTTTGGAAGAGATGTTCCCGGTAGGCTGTAAGAGCACTGTGCAGAGCGAGCTGTTTCTTAGCTTCCCAAAGAGCTGGAAGCAAGATGCTGTGGGGCCCAACTCGCCCTTTGGAAAGAAGCCTGCACGTTGTGCCTTTCAGCTCTAGGGCAATGTAGCACACCCAGAGCAGAAGTTCTACTTCAGCCAGATCAGGCCTGCAAAGAAACTGCGTTTCACAGGCCTTTGGAAGAGATGTTCCCGGTAGGCAGTAAGAGCACTGTGCAGAGCGAGTTGTTTCTCAGCTTCCCAAAGAGCTGGAAGCAAGATTCTGTGGGGCCCAAGTCGCCCTTTGGAAAGAAGCCTGCGCGTTGTGCCTTTCAGTCCTAGAGCAATGTAGCACACCCAGAGCAGAAGTTCTACTTCAGCCAGATCAGGCCTGCAAAGAAACTGCGTTTCACAGGCCTTTGGAAGAGATGTTCCCGGTAGGCTGTAAGAGCACTGGGCAGAGCGAGTTGTTTCTTAGCTTCCCAAAGAGCTGGAAGCAAGATGCTTTGGGGCCCAACTCGCCCTTTGGAAAGAAGCCTGCACGTTGTGCCTTTCAGCTCTAGGGCAATGTAGCACACCCAGAGCAGACGTTGTTCTTCATCCAGATCAGGCCTGCAAAGAAACTGCGTTTCACAGGCCTTTGGAAGAGATGTTCCCGGTAGGCTGTAAGAGCACTGTGCAGAGCGAGCTGTTTCTTAGCTTCCCAAAGAGCTGGAAGCAAGATGCTGTGGGGCCCAACTCGCCCTTTGGAAAGAAGCCTGCACGATGTGCCTTTCAGCTCTAGGGCAATGTAGCACACCCAGAGCAGAAGTTCTACTTCAGCCAGATCAGGCCTGAAAAGAAACTGCGTTTCACAGGCCTTTGGGAGAGATGTTCCCGGTAGGCTGTAAGAGCACTGTGCAGAGCGAGTTGTTTCTTAGCTTCCCAAAGAGCTGGAAGCAAGATGCTGTGGGGCCCAACTCACCCTTTGGAAAGAAGCCTGCACGTTGTGCCTTTCAGCTCTAGGGCAATGGAGCACACCCAGAGCAGAAGTTCTACTTCAGCCAGATCAGGCCTGCAAAGAAACTGCGTTTCACAGGCCTTTGGAAGAGATGTTCCCGGTAGGCTGTAAGAGCACTGTGCAGAGCGAGCTGTTTCTTAGCTTCCCAAAGAGCTGGAAGCAAGATGCTGTGGGGCCCAACTCGCCCTTTGCAAAGCAGCCTGCACGATGTGCCTTTCAGCTCTAGGGCAATGTGGCACACCCAGAGCAGAAGTTCTACTTCAGCCAGATCAGGCGTGCAAAGAAACTGCGTTTCACAGGCCTTTGGAAGAGATGTTCCCGGTAGGCTGTAAGAGCACTGTGCAGAGCAAGTTGTTTCTTAGCTTCCCAAAGAGCTGGAAGCAAGATGCTGTGAGGCCCAACTCGCCCTTTGGAAAGAAGCCTGCACGATCTGCCTTTCAGCTCTAGGGCAATGTAGCACACCCAGAGCAGAAGTTCTACTTCAGCCAGATCAGGCCTGCAAAGAAACTGCGTTTCACAGGCCTTTGGAAGAGATGTTCCAGGTAGGCTGTAAGAGCACTGTGCAGAGCGAGTTGTTTCTTAGCTTGCCAAAGAGCTGGAAGCAAGATGCTTTGGGGCCCAATCGCCCTTTGGAGAGAAGCCTGCACGTTGTGCCTTTAAGCTCTAGGGCAATGTAGCACACCCAGAGCAGAAGTTGTACTTCAGCCAGATCAGGCCTGCAAAGAAACTGCGTTTCACAGGCCTTTGTGAGAGATGTTCCCGGTAGGCTGTAAGAGCACTGTGCAGAGCGAGTTGTTTCTTAGCTTCCCAAAGAGCTGGAAGCAAGATGCTGTGGGGCCAAGTCTCCCTTTGGAAAGAAGCCTGCAGTTTGTGCCTTTCAGCTCTAGGGAAAGGTAGCACACCCAGATCAGAAGTTCTACTTCGGGCAGATAAGGCCTGTGAAGAAAATGCGTTTCACAGGCCTTTGGAAGAGATGTTCCCGGTAGGCTGTAAGAGCACTGTGCAGAGCGAGTTGTTTCTTAGCTTCCCAAAGAGCTGGAAGCAAGATGCAGTGGGGCCCATCTCGCCCTTTGGAAAGAAGCCTGCACGATGTGCCTTTCAGCTCTAGGGCAATGTAGCACAAGCAGAGCAGAAGTTCTACTTCAGCCAGATCAGGCCTGCAAAGAAACTGCGTTTCACAGGCCTTTGGAAGAGATGTTCCCGGTAGGCTGTAAGAGCACTGTGCAGAGCGAGTTGTTTCTCAGCTTCCCAAAGTGCTGGAAGCAAGATTCTGTGGGGCCCAAGTCGCCCTTTGGAAAGAAGCCTGCGCGTTGTGCCTTTCAGCTCTAGAGCAATGTAGCACACCCAGAGCAGAAGTTCTACTTCAGCCAGATCAGGCCTGCAAAGAAATTGCGTTTCACAGGCCTTTGGAAGAGATGTTCCCAGTAGGCTGTAAGAGCACTGTGCAGAGAGAGTTGTTTCCCAGCTTCCCAATAGCTGGAAGCAAGATGCTGTGGGACCAAACTCGCCCTGGGGAAAGAAGCCTGCACGTTGTGCCTTTCAGCTCTAGGGCAATGTAGCACACCCAGAGCAGAAGTTCTACTTCAGCCAGATCAAGCCTGCAAAGAAACTGCGTTTCACAGGCCTTTGGAAGAGAGGTTTCCGGTAGGCTGTAAGAGCACTGTGCAGAGCGAGTTGTTTCTCAGCTTCCCAAAGAGCTGGAAGCAAGATTCTGTGGGGCCCAACTCGCCCTTTGGAAAGAAGCCTGCACGTTGTGGCTCTAAGCTCTAGGGCAATGTAGCACACCCAGAGCAGAAGTTCTACTTCAGCCAGATCAGGCCTGCAAAGAAACTGCATTTCACAGGCCTTTGTGAGACATGTTCCCGGTAGGCTGTATGAGCACTGTGCAGAGCGAGTTGTGTCTTAGCTTAACAAAGAGCTGGAAGCAAGATGCTGTGGGGCCCAACTCGCCCTTTGGAAAGAAGCCTGCACGTTGTGCCTTTGAGCTCTAGGGCAATGTAGAAGACCCAGAGCAGAAGTTCTACTTCAGCCAGATCATGCCTGCAAAGAAAGTGCGTTTCACAGGCCTTGGGAAGAGATGTTCCTGGTAGGCTGTAAGAGCACTGTGCAGAGCGAATTGTTTCTTAGCTTCCCAAAGAGCTGGAAGCAAGATGCTGTGGGGCCCAACTCGCCCTTGGGAAAGAACCCTGCACGTTGTGCCTTTCAGCTCTAGGGCAATGTAGCACACCCAGAGCAGAAGTTCTACTTCAGCCAGATGAGGCCTGCAAAGAAACTGCGTTTCACAGGCCTTTGGAAGAGATTTTCCCGGTAGGCTGTAAGAGCACTGTGCAGAGCGAGTTGTTTCTCAGCTTTCCAAAGAGCTGGAAGCAAGATTCTGTGGGGCCCAAGTCGCCCTTTGGAAAAAAGCCTGCACGTTGTGCCTTTCAGCTCAAGGGCAATGTAGCACACCCAGAGCAGAAGTTCTACTTCAGCCAGATCAGGCCTGCAAAGAAACTGCGTTTCACAGGCCTTTGTGAGAGATGTTCCCCGTAGGCTGTAAGGCCACTGTGCAGAGCGAGTTGTTTCTTAGCTTCCCAAAGAGCTGGAAGCAAGATGCTGTGGGGCCAAGTCTCCCTTTGGAAAGAAGCCTGCACTTTGTGCCTTTCAGCTCTAGGGAAAGGTAGCACACCCAGAGCAGAAGTTCTACTTAGGGCAGATAAGGCCTGCGAAGAAAATGCGTTTCACAGGCCTTTGGAAGAGATGTTCCCGGTAGGCTGTAAGAGCACTGTGCAGAGCGAGTTGTTTCTTAGCTTCCCAAAGAGCTGGAAGCAAGATGCTGTGGGGCCCATCTCGCCCTTTGGAAAGAAACCTGCGCGATGTGCCTTTCAGCTTTAGGGCAATGTAGCACACCCAGAGCAGAAGTTCTACTTCAGCCAGATCAGGCCTGCAAAGAAACTGCGTTTCACAGGCCTTTGGAAGAGATGTTCCCGGTAGGCTGTAAGAGCACTGTGCAGAGCGAGTTGTTTCCTGGCTTCCCAAAGAGCTGGAAGCAAGATGCAGTGGGGCCCAACTCGCCCTTTGGAAAGAACCCTGCACGTTGTGCCTTTCAGCTCTAGGGCAATGTAGCACACCCAGAGCAGAAGTTGTACTTCAGCCAGATCAGGCCTGCAAAGAAATTGCGTTTCACAGGCCTTTGGAAGAGATGTTCCCGGTAGGCTGTAAGAGCACTGTGCAGAGAGAGTTGTTTCCCAGCTTCCCAATAGCTGGAAGCAAGATGCTGTGGGACCAATCTCGCCTTTGGGAAAGAAGCCTGCACGTTGTGCCTTTCAGCTCTAGGGCAATGTAGCACACCCAGAGCAGAAGTTCTACTTCAGCCAGATCAGGCCTGCAAAGAAACTGCGTTTCACAGGCCTTTGGAAGAGAGGTTTCCGGTAGGCTGTAAGAGCACTGTGCAGAGCGAGTTGTTTCTCAGCTTCCCAAAGAGCTGGAAGCAAGATTCTGTGGGGCCCAACTCGCCCTTTGGAAAGAAGCCTGCACGTTGTGGCTCTAAGCTCCAGGGCAATGTAGCACACCCAGAGCAGAAGTTCTACTTCATCCAGATCAGGCCTGCAAAGAAACTGCGTTTCACAGGCCTTTGGAAGAGATGTTCCCGGTAGGCTGTAAGAGCACTGTGCAGAGCGAGCTGTTTCTCAGCTTCCCAAAGAGCTGGAATCAAGATGCTGTGGGGCCCAAGTCGCCCTTTGGAAAGAATCATGCACGATGTGCCTTTCAGCTCTAGGGCAATGTAGCACACCCAGTACAGAAGTTCTACTTCAGCCAGATCAGGCCTGCAAAGAAACGGCGTTTCACAGGCCTTTGGAAGAGATGTTCCCGGTAGGCAGTAAGAGCACTGTGCAGAGCGAGCTGTTTCTTAGCTTCCCAAAGAGCTGGAAGCAAGATGCTGTGGGGCCCAACTCGCCCTTGGGAAAGAACCCTGCACGTTGTGCCTTTCAGCTCTAGGGCAATGTAGCACACCCAGAGCAGAAGTTCTACTTCAGCCAGATCAGGCCTGCAAAGAAACTGCGTTTCACAGGCCTTTGGAAGAGATGTTCCCGGTAGGCTGTAAGAGCACTGTGCAGAGCGAGCTGTTTCTTAGCTTCCCAAAGAGCTGGAAGCAAGATGCTGTGGGGCCCAACTCGCCCTTTGGAAAGAAGCCTGCACGTTGTGCCTTTCAGCTCTAGGGCAATGTAGCACACCCAGAGCAGAAGTTCTACTTCAGCCAGATCAGGCCTGCAAAGAAACTGCGTTTCACAGGCCTTTGGAAGAGATGTTTCCGGTAGGCAGTAAGAGCACTGTGCAGAGCGAGTTGTTTCTCAGCTTCCCAAAGAGCTGGAAGCAAGATTCTGTGGGGCCCAAGTCGCCCTTTGGAAAGAAGCCTGCGCGTTGTGCCTTTCAGTCCTAGAGCAATGTAGCACACCCAGAGCAGAAGTTCTACTTCAGCCAGATCAGGCCTGCAAAGAAACTGCATTTCACAGGCCTTTGTGAGAAATGTTCCCGGTAGGCTGTAAGAGCACTGTGCAGAGCGAGTTGTGTCTTAGCTTAACAAAGAGCTGGAAGCAAGATGCTGTGGGGCCCAACTCGCCCTTTGGAAAGAAGCCTGCACGTTGTGCCTTTGAGCTCTAGGGCAATGTAGAAGACCCAGAGCAGAAGTTCTACTTCAGCCAGATCATGCCTGCAAAGAAAGTGCGTTTCACAGGCCTTGGGAAGAGATGTTCCTGGTAGGCTGTAAGAGCACTGTGCAGAGCGAATTGTTTCTTAGCTTCCCAAAGAGCTGGAAGCAAGATGCTGTGGGGCCCAACTCGCCCTTGGGAAAGAACCCTGCACGTTGTGCCTTTCAGCTCTAGGGCAATGTAGCACACCCAGAGCAGAAGTTCTACTTCAGCCAGATGAGGCCTGCAAAGAAACTGCGTTTCACAGGCCTTTGGAAGAGATTTTCCCGGTAGGCTGTAAGAGCACTGTGCAGAGCGAGTTGTTTCTCAGCTTTCCAAAGAGCTGGAAGCAAGATGCTGTGGGGCCCAAGTCGCCCTTTGGACAGAAGCCTGCACGTTGTGCCTTTCAGCTCAAGGGCAATGTAGCACACCCAGAGCAGAAGTTCTACTTCAGCCAGATCAGGCCTGCAAAGAAACTGCGTTTCACAGGCCTTTGTGAGAGATGTTCCCCGTAGGCTGTAAGGCCACTGTGCAGAGCGAGTTGTTTCTTAGCTTCCCAAAGAGCTGGAAGCAAGATGCTGTGGGGCCAAGTCTCCCTTTGGAAAGAAGCCTGCACTTTGTGCCTTTCAGCTCTAGGGAAAGGTAGCACACCCAGAGCAGAAGTTCTACTTAGGGCAGATAAGGCCTGCGAAGAAAATGCGTTTCACAGGCCTTTGGAAGAGATGTTCCCGGTAGGCTGTAAGAGCACTGTGCAGAGCGAGCTGTTTCTTAGCTTCCCAAAGAGCTGGAAGCAAGATGCTGTGGGGCCCAACTCGCCCTTTGGAAAGAAGCCTGCACGTTGTGGCTCTAAGCTCCAGGGCAATGTAGCACACCCAGAGCAGAAGTTCTACTTCATCCAGATCAGGCCTGCAAAGAAACTGCGTTTCACAGGCCTTTGGAAGAGATGTTCCCGGTAGGCTGTAAGAGCACTGTGCAGAGCGAGCTGTTTCTCAGCTTCCCAAAGAGCTGGAATCAAGATGCTGTGGGGCCCAAGTCGCCCTTTGGAAAGAATCATGCACGATGTGCCTTTCAGCTCTAGGGCAATGTAGCACACCCAGTACAGAAGTTCTACTTCAGCCAGATCAGGCCTGCAAAGAAACGGCGTTTCACAGGCCTTTGGAAGAGATGTTCCCGGTAGGCAGTAAGAGCACTGTGCAGAGCGAGCTGTTTCTTAGCTTCCCAAAGAGCTGGAAGCAAGATGCTGTGGGGCCCAACTCGCCCTTGGGAAAGAACCCTGCACGTTGTGCCTTTCAGCTCTAGGGCAATGTAGCACACCCAGAGCAGAAGTTCTACTTCAGCCAGATCAGGCCTGCAAAGAAACTGCGTTTCACAGGCCTTTGGAAGAGATGTTCCCGGTAGGCTGTAAGAGCACTGTGCAGAGCGAGCTGTTTCTTAGCTTCCCAAAGAGCTGGAAGCAAGATGCTGTGGGGCCCAACTCGCCCTTTGGAAAGAAGCCTGCACGTTGTGCCTTTCAGCTCTAGGGCAATGTAGCACACCCAGAGCAGAAGTTCTACTTCAGCCAGATCAGGCCTGCAAAGAAACTGCGTTTCACAGGCCTTTGGAAGAGATGTTTCCGGTAGGCAGTAAGAGCACTGTGCAGAGCGAGTTGTTTCTCAGCTTCCCAAAGAGCTGGAAGCAAGATTCTGTGGGGCCCAAGTCGCCCTTTGGAAAGAAGCCTGCGCGTTGTGCCTTTCAGTCCTAGAGCAATGTAGCACACCCAGAGCAGAAGTTCTACTTCAGCCAGATCAGGCCTGCAAAGAAACTGCGTTTCACAGGCCTTTGGAAGAGATGTTCCCGGTAGGCTGTAAGAGCACTGGGCAGAGCGAGTTGTTTCTTAGCTTCCCAAAGAGCTGGAAGCAAGATGCTTTGGGGCCCAACTCGCCCTTTGGAAAGAAGCCTGCACGTTGTGCCTTTCAGCTCTAGGGCAATGTAGCACACCCAGAGCAGACGTTGTTCTTCATCCAGATCAGGCCTGCAAAGAAACTGCGTTTCACAGGCCTTTGGAAGAGAAGTGCCCGGTAGGCTGTAAGAGCACTGTGCAGAGCGAGCTGTTTCTTAGCTTCCCAAAGAGCTGGAAGCAAGATGCTGTGGGGCCCAACTCGCCCTTTGCAAAGCAGCCTGCACGATGTGCCTTTCAGCTCTAGGGCAATGTGGCACACCCAGAGCAGAAGTTCTACTTCAGCCAGATCAGGCCTGAAAAGAAACTGCGTTTCACAGGCCTTTGGAAGAGATGTTCCCGGTAGGCTGTAAGAGCACTGTGCAGAGCGAGTTGTTTCTTAGCTTCCCAAAGAGCTGGAAGCAAGATGCTGTGGGGCCCAACTCGCCCTTTGGAAAGAAGCCTGCACGATCTGCCTTTCAGCTCTAGGGCAATGTAGCACACCCAGAGCAGAAGTTCTACTTCAGCCAGATCAGGCCTGCAAAGAAACTGCGTTTCACAGGCCTTTGGAAGAGATGTTCCAGGTAGGCTGTAAGAGCACTGTGCAGAGCGAGTTGTTTCTTAGCTTGCCAAAGAGCTGGAAGCAAGATGCTTTGGGGCCCAATCGCCCTTTGGAGAGAAGCCTACACGTTGTGCCTTTAAGCTCTAGGGCAATGTAGCACACCCAGAGCAGAAGTTGTACTTCAGCCAGATCAGGCCTGCAAAGAAAGTGCGTTTCACAGGCCTTTGTGAGAGATGTTCCCGGTAGGCTGTAAGAGCACTGTGCAGAGCGAGTTGTTTCTTAGCTTCCCAAAGAGCTGGAAGCAAGATGCTGTGGGGCCAAGTCTCCCTTTGGAAAGAAGCCTGCAGTTTGTGCCTTTCAGCTCTAGGGAAAGGTAGCACACCCAGAGCAGAAGTTCTACTTCGGGCAGATAAGGCCTGCGAAGAAAATGCGTTTCACAGGCCTTTGGAAGAGATGTTCCCGGTAGGCTGTAAGAGCACTGTGCAGAGCGAGTTGTTTCTCAGCTTCCCCAAGACCTGGAAGCAAGATTCTGTGGGGCCAAACTCGCCCTTTGGAAAGAAGCCTGCACGTTGTGGCTCTAAGCTCCAGGGCAATGTAGCACACCCAGAGCAGAAGTTCTACTTCATCCAGATCAGGCCTGCAAAGAAACTGCGTTTCACAGGCCTTTGGAAGAGATGTTCCCGGTAGGCTGTAAGAGCACTGTGCAGAGCGAGCTGTTTCTCAGCTTCCCAAAGAGCTGGAATCAAGATGCTGTGGGGCCCAAGTCGCCCTTTGGAAAGAATCATGCACGATGTGCCTTTCAGCTCTAGGGCAATGTAGCACACCCAGTACAGAAGTTCTACTTCAGCCAGATCAGGCCTGCAAAGAAACGACGTTTCACAGGCCTTTGGAAGAGATGTTCCCGGTAGGCAGTAAGAGCACTGTGCAGAGCGAGCTGTTTCTTAGCTTCCCAAAGAGCTGGAAGCAAGATGATGTGGGGCCCAACTCGCCCTTGGGAAAGAACCCTGCACGTTGTGCCTTTCAGCTCTAGGGCAATGTAGCACACCCAGAGCAGAAGTTCTACTTCAGCCAGATCAGGCCTGCAAAGAAACTGCGTTTCACAGTCCTTTGGAAGAGATGTTCCCGGTAGGCTGTAAGAGCACTGTGCAGAGCGAGCTGTTTCTTAGCTTCCCAAAGAGCTGGAAGCAAGATGCTGTGGGGCCCAACTCGCCCTTTGGAAAGAAGCCTGCACGTTGTGCCTTTCAGCTCTAGGGCAATGTAGCACACCCAGAGCAGAAGTTCAACTTCAGCCAGATCAGGCCTGCAAAGAAACTGCGTTTCACAGGCCTTTGGAAGAGATGTTTCCGGTAGGCAGTAAGAGCACTGTGCAGAGCGAGTTGTTTCTCAGCTTCCCAAAGAGCTGGAAGCAAGATTCTGAGGGGCCCAAGTCGCCCTTTGGAAAGAAGCCTGCGCGTTGTGCCTTTCAGCTCTAGAGCAATGTAGCACACCCAGAGCAGAAGTTCTACTTCAGCCAGATCAGGCCTGCAAAGAAACTGCGTTTCACAGGCCTTTGGAAGAGATGTTCCCGGTAGGCTGTAAGAGCACTGGGCAGAGCGAGTTGTTTCTTAGCTTCCCAAAGAGCTGGAAGCAAGATGCTTTGGGGCCCAACTCACCCTTTGGAAAGAAGCCTGCACGTTGTGCCTTTCAGCTCTAGGGCAATGTAGCACACCCAGAGCAGACGTTGTACTTCATCCAGATCAGGCCTGCAAAGAAACTGCGTTTCACAGGCCTTTGGAAGAGAAGTGCCCGGTAGGCTGTAAGAGCACTGTGCAGAGCGAGCTGTTTCTTAGCTTCCCAAAGAGCTGGAAGCAAGATGCTGTGGGGCCCAACTCGCCCTTTGCAAAGCAGCCTGCACGATGTGCCTTTCAGCTCTAGGGCAATGTGGCACACCCAGAGCAGAAGTTCTACTTCAGCCAGATCAGGCCTGAAAAGAAACTGCGTTTCACAGGCCTTTGGAAGAGATGTTCCCGGTAGGCTGTAAGAGCACTGTGCAGAGCAAGTTGTTTCTTAGCTTCCCAAAGAGCTGGAAGCAAGATGCTGTGAGGCCCAACTCGCCCTTTGGAAAGAAGCCTGCACGATCTGCCTTTCAGCTCTAGGGCAATGTAGCACACCCAGAGCAGAAGTTCTACTTCAGCCAGATCAGGCCTGCAAAGAAACTGCGTTTCACAGGCCTTTGGAAGAGATGTTCCAGGTAGGCTGTAAGAGCACTGTGCAGAGCGAGTTGTTTCTTAGCTTGCCAAAGAGCTGGAAGCAAGATGCTTTGGGGCCCAATCGCCCTTTGGAGAGAAGCCTGCACGTTGTGCCTTTAAGCTCTAGGGCAATGTAGCACACCCAGAGCAGAAGTTGTACTTCAGCCAGATCAGGCCTGCAAAGAAACTGCGTTTCACAGGCCTTTGTGAGAGATGTTCCCGGTAGGCTGTAAGAGCACTGTGCAGAGCGAGTTGTTTCTTAGCTTCCCAAAGAGCTGGAAGCAAGATGCTGTGGGGCCAAGTCTCCCTTTGGAAAGAAGCCTGCAGTTTGTGCCTTTCAGCTCTAGGGAAAGGTAGCACACCCAGATCAGAAGTTCTACTTCGGGCAGATAAGGCCTGTGAAGAAAATGCGTTTCACAGGCCTTTGGAAGAGATGTTCCCGGTAGGCTGTAAGAGCACTGTGCAGAGCGAGTTGTTTCTTAGCTTCCCAAAGAGCTGGAAGCAAGATGCAGTGGGGCCCATCTCGCCCTTTGGAAAGAAGCCTGCACGATGTGCCTTTCAGCTCTAGGGCAATGTAGCACAAGCAGAGCAGAAGTTCTACTTCAGCCAGATCAGGCCTGCAAAGAAACTGCGTTTCACAGGCCTTTGGAAGAGATGTTCCCGGTAGGCTGTAAGAGCACTGTGCAGAGCGAGTTGTTTCTCAGCTTCCCAAAGTGCTGGAAGCAAGATTCTGTGGGGCCCAAGTCGCCCTTTGGAAAGAAGCCTGCGCGTTGTGCCTTTCAGCTCTAGAGCAATGTAGCACACCCAGAGCAGAAGTTCTACTTCAGCCAGATCAGGCCTGCAAAGAAATTGCGTTTCACAGGCCTTTGGAAGAGATGTTCCCGGTAGGCTGTAAGAGCACTGTGCAGAGAGAGTTGTTTCCCAGCTTCCCAATAGCTGGAAGCAAGATGCTGTGGGACCAAACTCGCCCTGGGGAAAGAAGCCTGCACGTTGTGCCTTTCAGCTCTAGGGCAATGTAGCACACCCAGAGCAGAAGTTCTACTTCAGCCAGATCAAGCCTGCAAAGAAACTGCGTTTCACAGGCCTTTGGAAGAGAGGTTTCCGGTAGGCTGTAAGAGCACTGTGCAGAGCGAGTTGTTTCTCAGCTTTCCAAAGAGCTGGAAGCAAGATTCTGTGGGGCCCAACTCGCCCTTTGGAAAGAAGCCTGCACGTTGTGGCTCTAAGCTCTAGGGCAATGTAGCACACCCAGAGCAGAAGTTCTACTTCAGCCAGATCAGGCCTGCAAAGAAACTGCATTTCACAGGCCTTTGTGAGACATGTTCCCGGTAGGCTGTAAGAGCACTGTGCAGAGCGAGTTGTGTCTTAGCTTAACAAAGAGCTGGAAGCAAGATGCTGTGGGGCCCAACTCGCCCTTTGGAAAGAAGCCTGCACGTTGTGCCTTTGAGCTCTAGGGCAATGTAGAAGACCCAGAGCAGAAGTTCTACTTCAGCCAGATCATGCCTGCAAAGAAAGTGCGTTTCACAGGCCTTGGGAAGAGATGTTCCTGGTAGGCTGTAAGAGCACTGTGCAGAGCGAGTTGTTTCTTAGCTTGCCAAAGAGCTGGAAGCAAGATGCTTTGGGGCCCAATCGCCCTTTGGAGAGAAGCCTGCACGTTGTGCCTTTAAGCTCTAGGGCAATGTAGCACACCCAGAGCAGAAGTTGTACTTCAGCCAGATCAGGCCTGCAAAGAAAGTGCGTTTCACAGGCCTTTGTGAGAGATGTTCCCGGTAGGCTGTAAGAGCACTGTGCAGAGCGAGTTGTTTTTTAGCTTCCCAAAGAGCTGGAAGCAAGATGCTGTGGGGCCAAGTCTCCCTTTGGAAAGAAGCCTGCAGTTTGTGCCTTTCAGCTCTAGGGAAAGGTAGCACACCCAGAGCAGAAGTTCTACTTCGGGCAGATAAGGCCTGCGAAGAAAATGCGTTTCACAGGCCTTTGGAAGAGATGTTCCCGGTAGGCTGTAAGAGCACTGTGCAGAGCGAGTTGTTTCTCAGCTTCCCCAAGACCTGGAAGCAAGATTCTGTGGGGCCAAACTCGCCCTTTGGAAAGAAGCCTGCACGTTGTGGCTCTAAGCTCCAGGGCAATGTAGCACACCCAGAGCAGAAGTTCTACTTCATCCAGATCAGGCCTGCAAAGAAACTGCGTTTCACAGGCCTTTGGAAGAGATGTTCCCGGTAGGCTGTAAGAGCACTGTGCAGAGCGAGCTGTTTCTCAGCTTCCCAAAGAGCTGGAATCAAGATGCTGTGGGGCCCAAGTCGCCCTTTGGAAAGAATCATGCACGATGTGCCTTTCAGCTCTAGGGCAATGTAGCACACCCAGTACAGAAGTTCTACTTCAGCCAGATCAGGCCTGCAAAGAAACGGCGTTTCACAGGCCTTTGGAAGAGATGTTCCCGGTAGGCAGTAAGAGCACTGTGCAGAGCGAGCTGTTTCTTAGCTTCCCAAAGAGCTGGAAGCAAGATGCTGTGGGGCCCAACTCGCCCTTGGGAAAGAACCCTGCACGTTGTGCCTTTCAGCTCTAGGGCAATGTAGCACACCCAGAGCAGAAGTTCTACTTCAGCCAGATCAGGCCTGCAAAGAAACTGCGTTTCACAGTCCTTTGGAAGAGATGTTCCCGGTAGGCTGTAAGAGCACTGTGCAGAGCGAGCTGTTTCTTAGCTTCCCAAAGAGCTGGAAGCAAGATGCTGTGGGGCCCAACTCGCCCTTTGGAAAGAAGCCTGCACGTTGTGCCTTTCAGCTCTAGGGCAATGTAGCACACCCAGAGCAGAAGTTCAACTTCAGCCAGATCAGGCCTGCAAAGAAACTGCGTTTCACAGGCCTTTGGAAGAGATGTTTCCGGTAGGCAGTAAGAGCACTGTGCAGAGCGAGTTGTTTCTCAGCTTCCCAAAGAGCTGGAAGCAAGATTCTGAGGGGCCCAAGTCGCCCTTTGGAAAGAAGCCTGCGCGTTGTGCCTTTCAGCTCTAGAGCAATGTAGCACACCCAGAGCAGAAGTTCTACTTCAGCCAGATCAGGCCTGCAAAGAAACTGCGTTTCACAGGCCTTTGGAAGAGATGTTCCCGGTAGGCTGTAAGAGCACTGGGCAGAGCGAGTTGTTTCTTAGCTTCCCAAAGAGCTGGAAGCAAGATGCTTTGGGGCCCAACTCACCCTTTGGAAAGAAGCCTGCACGTTGTGCCTTTCAGCTCTAGGGCAATGTAGCACACCCAGAGCAGACGTTGTACTTCATCCAGATCAGGCCTGCAAAGAAACTGCGTTTCACAGGCCTTTGGAAGAGAAGTGCCCGGTAGGCTGTAAGAGCACTGTGCAGAGCGAGCTGTTTCTTAGCTTCCCAAAGAGCTGGAAGCAAGATGCTGTGGGGCCCAACTCGCCCTTTGCAAAGCAGCCTGCACGATGTGCCTTTCAGCTCTAGGGCAATGTGGCACACCCAGAGCAGAAGTTCTACTTCAGCCAGATCAGGCCTGAAAAGAAACTGCGTTTCACAGGCCTTTGGAAGAGATGTTCCCGGTAGGCTGTAAGAGCACTGTGCAGAGCAAGTTGTTTCTTAGCTTCCCAAAGAGCTGGAAGCAAGATGCTGTGAGGCCCAACTCGCCCTTTGGAAAGAAGCCTGCACGATCTGCCTTTCAGCTCTAGGGCAATGTAGCACACCCAGAGCAGAAGTTCTACTTCAGCCAGATCAGGCCTGCAAAGAAACTGCGTTTCACAGGCCTTTGGAAGAGATGTTCCAGGTAGGCTGTAAGAGCACTGTGCAGAGCGAGTTGTTTCTTAGCTTGCCAAAGAGCTGGAAGCAAGATGCTTTGGGGCCCAATCGCCCTTTGGAGAGAAGCCTGCACGTTGTGCCTTTAAGCTCTAGGGCAATGTAGCACACCCAGAGCAGAAGTTGTACTTCAGCCAGATCAGGCCTGCAAAGAAACTGCGTTTCACAGGCCTTTGTGAGAGATGTTCCCGGTAGGCTGTAAGAGCACTGTGCAGAGCGAGTTGTTTCTTAGCTTCCCAAAGAGCTGGAAGCAAGATGCTGTGGGGCCAAGTCTCCCTTTGGAAAGAAGCCTGCAGTTTGTGCCTTTCAGCTCTAGGGAAAGGTAGCACACCCAGATCAGAAGTTCTACTTCGGGCAGATAAGGCCTGTGAAGAAAATGCGTTTCACAGGCCTTTGGAAGAGATGTTCCCGGTAGGCTGTAAGAGCACTGTGCAGAGCGAGTTGTTTCTTAGCTTCCCAAAGAGCTGGAAGCAAGATGCAGTGGGGCCCATCTCGCCCTTTGGAAAGAAGCCTGCACGATGTGCCTTTCAGCTCTAGGGCAATGTAGCACAAGCAGAGCAGAAGTTCTACTTCAGCCAGATCAGGCCTGCAAAGAAACTGCGTTTCACAGGCCTTTGGAAGAGATGTTCCCGGTAGGCTGTAAGAGCACTGTGCAGAGCGAGTTGTTTCTCAGCTTCCCAAAGTGCTGGAAGCAAGATTCTGTGGGGCCCAAGTCGCCCTTTGGAAAGAAGCCTGCGCGTTGTGCCTTTCAGCTCTAGAGCAATGTAGCACACCCAGAGCAGAAGTTCTACTTCAGCCAGATCAGGCCTGCAAAGAAATTGCGTTTCACAGGCCTTTGGAAGAGATGTTCCCGGTAGGCTGTAAGAGCACTGTGCAGAGAGAGTTGTTTCCCAGCTTCCCAATAGCTGGAAGCAAGATGCTGTGGGACCAAACTCGCCCTGGGGAAAGAAGCCTGCACGTTGTGCCTTTCAGCTCTAGGGCAATGTAGCACACCCAGAGCAGAAGTTCTACTTCAGCCAGATCAAGCCTGCAAAGAAACTGCGTTTCACAGGCCTTTGGAAGAGAGGTTTCCGGTAGGCTGTAAGAGCACTGTGCAGAGCGAGTTGTTTCTCAGCTTCCCAAAGAGCTGGAAGCAAGATTCTGTGGGGCCCAACTCGCCCTTTGGAAAGAAGCCTGCACGTTGTGGCTCTAAGCTCTAGGGCAATGTAGCACACCCAGAGCAGAAGTTCTACTTCAGCCAGATCAGGCCTGCAAAGAAACTGCATTTCACAGGCCTTTGTGAGACATGTTCCCGGTAGGCTGTAAGAGCACTGTGCAGAGCGAGTTGTGTCTTAGCTTAACAAAGAGCTGGAAGCAAGATGCTGTGGGGCCCAACTCGCCCTTTGGAAAGAAGCCTGCACGTTGTGCCTTTGAGCTCTAGGGCAATGTAGAAGACCCAGAGCAGAAGTTCTACTTCAGCCAGATCATGCCTGCAAAGAAAGTGCGTTTCACAGGCCTTGGGAAGAGATGTTCCTGGTAGGCTGTAAGAGCACTGTGCAGAGCGAATTGTTTCTTAGCTTCCCAAAGAGCTGGAAGCAAGATGCTGTGGGGCCCAACTCGCCCTTGGGAAAGAACCCTGCACGTTGTGCCTTTCAGCTCTAGGGCAATGTAGCACACCCAGAGCAGAAGTTCTACTTCAGCCAGATGCGGCCTGCAAAGAAACTGCGTTTCACAGGCCTTTGGAAGAGATTTTCCCGGTAGGCTGTAAGAGCACTGTGCAGAGCGAGTTGTTTCTCAGCTTTCCAAAGAGCTGGAAGCAAGATTCTGTGGGGCCCAAGTCGCCCTTTGGAAAAAAGCCTGCGCGTTGTGCCTTTCAGCTCTAGAGCAATGTAGCACACCCAGAGCAGAAGTTCTACTTCAGCCAGATCAGGCCTGCAAAGAAACTGCGTTTCACAGGCCTTTGGAAGAGATGTTCCCGGTAGGCTGTAAGAGCACTGTGCAGAGCGAGTTGTTTCTTAGCTTCCCAAACAGCTAGGAAGCAAGATGCTGAGGGGCCCAAGTCGTCCTTTGTACAGAAGCCTGCACGTTGTGCCTTTCAGCTCTAGGGCAATGTGGCACACCCAGAACAGAAGTTCTACTTCAGCCAGATCAGGCCTGCAAAGAAACTGCGTTTCACAGGCCTTTGGAAGAGAAGTTCCCGGTAGGCTGTAAGAGCACTGTGCAGAGCGAGCTGTTTCTTAGCTTCCCAAAGAGCTGGAAGCAAGATGCTGTGGGGCCCGTCTCGCCCTTTGGAAAGAAGCCTGCACGATGTGCCTTTCAGCTCTAGGGCAATGTAGCACACCCAGAGCAGAAGTTCTACTTCAGCCAGATCAGGCCTGCAAAGAAACTGCGTTTCACAGGCCTTTGGAAGAGATGTTCCCGGTAGGCTGTAAGAGCACTGTGCAGAGCGAGTTGTTTCCAGGCTTCCCAAAGAGCTGTAAGCAAGATGCAGTGGGGCCCAAGTCGCCCTTTAGAAAGAAGCCTGCGCGTTGTGCCTTTCAGCTCTAGGGCAATGTAGCACACCCAGAGCAGAAGTTCTACTTCAGCCAGATCAGGCCTGCAAAGAAACTGCGTTTCACAGGCCTTTGGAAGAGATGTTCCCGGTAGGCTGTAAGAGCACTGTGCAGAGCGAGTTGTTTCCAGGCTTCCCAAAGAGCTGTAAGCAAGATGCAGTGGGGCCCAAGTCGCCCTTTAGAAAGAAGCCTGCGTGTTGTGCCTTTCAGCTCTAGGGCAATGTAGCACACCCAGAGCAGAAGTTCTACTTCAGCCAGATCAGGCCTGCAAAGCAACTGCGTTTCACAGGCCTTTGGAAGAGATGTTCCCGGTAGGCTGTAAGAGCACTGTGCAGAGCGAGTTGTTTCCTGGCTTCCCAAAGAGCTGGAAGCAAGATGCAGTGGGGCCCAACTCGCCCTTGGGAAAGAACCCTGCACGTTGTGCCTTTCAGCTCTAGGGCAATGTAGCACACCCAGAGCAGAAGTTCTACTTCAGCCAGATCAGGCCTGCTAAGAAACTGCGTTTCACAGGCCTTTGTGAGAGATGTTCCCCGTAGGCTGTAAGAGCACTGTGCAGAGCGAGTTGTTTCTTAGCTTCCCAAAGAGCTGGAAGCAAGATGCTGTGGGGCCCAACTCGCCCTTTGGACAGAAGCCTGCACGTTGTGCCTTTCAGCTCAAGGGCAATGTAGCACACCCAGAGCAGAAGTTCTACTTCGGGCAGATAAGGCCTGTGAAGAAAATGCGTTTCACAGGCCTTTGGAAGAGATGTTCCCGGTAGGCTGTAAGAGCACTGTGCAGAGCGAGTTGTTTCTTAGCTTCCCAAAGAGCTGGAAGCAAGATGCAGTGGGGCCCATCTCGCCCTTTGGAAAGAAGCCTGCACGATGTGCCTTTCAGCTCTAGGGCAATGTAGCACAAGCAGAGCAGAAGTTCTACTTCAGCCAGATCAGGCCTGCAAAGAAACTGCGTTTCACAGGCCTTTGGAAGAGATGTTCCCGGTAGGCTGTAAGAGCACTGTGCAGAGCGAGTTGTTTCTCAGCTTCCCAAAGTGCTGGAAGCAAGATTCTGTGGGGCCCAAGTCGCCCTTTGGAAAGAAGCCTGCGCGTTGTGCCTTTCAGCTCTAGAGCAATGTAGCACACCCAGAGCAGAAGTTCTACTTCAGCCAGATCAGGCCTGCAAAGAAATTGCGTTTCACAGGCCTTTGGAAGAGATGTTCCCGGTAGGCTGTAAGAGCACTGTGCAGAGAGAGTTGTTTCCCAGCTTCCCAATAGCTGGAAGCAAGATGCTGTGGGACCAAACTCGCCCTGGGGACAGAAGCCTGCACGTTGTGCCTTTCAGCTCTAGGGCAATGTAGCACACCCAGAGCAGAAGTTCTACTTCAGCCAGATCAAGCCTGCAAAGAAACTGCGTTTCACAGGCCTTTGGAAGAGAGGTTTCCGGTAGGCTGTAAGAGCACTGTGCAGAGCGAGTTGTTTCTCAGCTTCCCAAAGAGCTGGAAGCAAGATTCTGTGGGGCCCAACTCGCCCTTTGGAAAGAAGCCTGCACGTTGTGGCTCTAAGCTCTAGGGCAATGTAGCACACCCAGAGCAGAAGTTCTACTTCAGCCAGATCAGGCCTGCAAAGAAACTGCATTTCACAGGCCTTTGTGAGACATGTTCCCGGTAGGCTGTAAGAGCACTGTGCAGAGCGAGTTGTGTCTTAGCTTAACAAAGAGCTGGAAGCAAGATGCTGTGGGGCCCAACTCGCCCTTTGGAAAGAAGCCTGCACGTTGTGCCTTTGAGCTCTAGGGCAATGTAGAAGACCCAGAGCAGAAGTTCTACTTCAGCCAGATCATGCCTGCAAAGAAAGTGCGTTTCACAGGCCTTGGGAAGAGATGTTCCTGGTAGGCTGTAAGAGCACTGTGCAGAGCGAATTGTTTCTTAGCTTCCCAAAGAGCTGGAAGCAAGATGCTGTGGGGCCCAACTCGCCCTTGGGAAAGAACCCTGCACGTTGTGCCTTTCAGCTCTAGGGCAATGTAGCACACCCAGAGCAGAAGTTCTACTTCAGCCAGATGAGGCCTGCAAAGAAACTGCGTTTCACAGGCCTTTGGAAGAGATTTTCCCGGTAGGCTGTAAGAGCACTGTGCAGAGCGAGTTGTTTCTCAGCTTTCCAAAGAGCTGGAAGCAAGATTCTGTGGGGCCCAAGTCGCCCTTTGGAAAAAAGCCTGCGCGTTGTGCCTTTCAGCTCTAGAGCAATGTAGCACACCCAGAGCAGAAGTTCTACTTCAGCCAGATCAGGCCTGCAAAGAAACTGCGTTTCACAGGCCTTTGGAAGAGATGTTCCCGGTAGGCTGTAAGAGCACTGTGCAGAGCGAGTTGATTCTGAGCTTCCCAAACAGCTAGTAAGCAAGATGCTGAGGGGCCCAAGTCGTCCTTTGTACAGAAGCCTGCACGTTGTGCCTTTCAGCTCTAGGGCAATGTGGCACACCCAGAACAGAAGTTCTACTTCAGCCAGATCAGGCCTGCAAAGAAACTGCGTTTCACAGGCCTTTGGAAGAGAAGTTCCCGGTAGGCTGTAAGAGCACTGTGCAGAGCGAGCTGTTTCTTAGCTTCCCAAAGAGCTGGAAGCAAGATGCTGTGGGGCCCGTCTCGCCCTTTGGAAAGAAGCCTGCACGATGTGCCTTTCAGCTCTAGGGCAATGTAGCACACCCAGAGCAGAAGTTCTACTTCAGCCAGATCAGGCCTGCAAAGAAACTGCGTTTCACAGGCCTTTGGAAGAGATGTTCCCGGTAGGCTGTAAGAGCACTGTGCAGAGCGAGTTGTTTCCAGGCTTCCCAAAGAGCTGTAAGCAAGATGCAGTGGGGCCCAAGTCGCCCTTTAGAAAGAAGCCTGCACGTTGTGCCTTTCAGCTCTAGGGCAATGTAGCACACCCAGAGCAGAAGTTCTACTTCAGCCAGATCAGGCCTGCAAAGAAACTGCGTTTCACAGGCCTTTGGAAGAGATGTTCCCGGTAGGCTGTAAGAGCACTGTGCAGAGCGAGTTGTTTCCAGGCTTCCCAAAGAGCTGTAAGCAAGATGCAGTGGGGCCCAAGTCGCCCTTTAGAAAGAAGCCTGCGCGTTGTGCCTTTCAGCTCTAGGGCAATGTAGCACACCCAGAGCAGAAGTTCTACTTCAGCCAGATCAGGCCTGCAAAGAAACTGCGTTTCACAGGCCTTTGGAAGAGATGTTCCCGGTAGGCTGTAAGAGCACTGTGCAGAGCGAGTTGTTTCCTGGCTTCCCAAAGAGCTGGAAGCAAGATGCAGTGGGGCCCAACTCGCCCTTGGGAAAGAACCCTGCACGTTGTGCCTTTCAGCTCTAGGGCAATGTAGCACACCCAGAGCAGAAGTTCTACTTCAGCCAGATCAGGCCTGCTAAGAAACTGCGTTTCACAGGCCTTTGTGAGAGATGTTCCCCGTAGGCTGTAAGAGCACTGTGCAGTGCGAGTTGTTTCTTAGCTTCCCAAAGAGCTGGAAGCAAGATGCTGTGGGGCCCAACTCGCCCTTTGGACAGAAGCCTGCACGTTGTGCCTTTCAGCTCAAGGGCAATGTAGCACACCCAGAGCAGAAGTTCTACTTCAGCCAGATCAGGCCTGCAAAGAAACTGCGTTTCACAGGCCTTTGTGAGAGATGTTCCCCGTAGGCTGTAAGAGCACTGTGCAGAGCGAGTTGTTTCTTAGCTTCCCAAAGAGCTGGAAGCAAGATGCTGTGGGGCCAAGTCTCCCTTTGGAAAGAAGCCTGCACTTTGTGCCTTTCAGCTCTAGGGAAAGGTAGCACACCCAGAGCAGAAGTTGTACTTAGGGCAGATAAGGCCTGCGAAGAAAATGCGTTTCACAGGCCTTTGGAAGAGATGTTCCCGGTAGGCTGTAAGAGCACTGTGCAGAGCGAGTTGTTTCCAGGCTTCCCAAAGAGCTGTAAGCAAGATGCAGTGGGGCCCAAGTCGCCCTTTAGAAAGAAGCCTGCGTGTTGTGCCTTTCAGCTCTAGGGCAATGTAGCACACCCAGAGCAGAAGTTCTACTTCAGCCAGATCAGGCCTGCAAAGCAACTGCGTTTCACAGGCCTTTGGAAGAGATGTTCCCGGTAGGCTGTAAGAGCACTGTGCAGAGCGAGTTGTTTCCTGGCTTCCCAAAGAGCTGGAAGCAAGATGCAGTGGGGCCCAACTCGCCCTTGGGAAAGAACCCTGCACGTTGTGCCTTTCAGCTCTAGGGCAATGTAGCACACCCAGAGCAGAAGTTCTACTTCAGCCAGATCAGGCCTGCTAAGAAACTGCGTTTCACAGGCCTTTGTGAGAGATGTTCCCCGTAGGCTGTAAGAGCACTGTGCAGAGCGAGTTGTTTCTTAGCTTCCCAAAGAGCTGGAAGCAAGATGCTGTGGGGCCCAACTCGCCCTTTGGACAGAAGCCTGCACGTTGTGCCTTTCAGCTCAAGGGCAATGTAGCACACCCAGAGCAGAAGTTCTACTTCAGCCAGATCAGGCCTGCAAAGAAACTGCGTTTCACAGGCCTTTGTGAGAGATGTTCCCCGTAGGCTGTAAGAGCACTGTGCAGAGCGAGTTGTTTCTTAGCTTCCCAAAGAGCTGGAAGCAAGATGCTGTGGGGCCAAGTCTCCCTTTGGAAAGAAGCCTGCACTTTGTGCCTTTCAGCTCTAGGGAAAGGTAGCACACCCAGAGCAGAAGTTGTACTTAGGGCAGATAAGGCCTGCGAAGAAAATGCGTTTCACAGGCCTTTGGAAGAGATGTTCCCGGTAGGCTGTAAGAGCACTGTGCAGAGCGAGTTGTTTCTTAGCTTCCCAAAGAGCTGGAAGCAAGATGCAGTGGGGCCCATCTCGCCCTTTGGAAAGAAGCCTGCACGATGTGCCTTTCAGCTCTAGGGCAATGTAGCACAAGCAGAGCAGAAGTTCTACTTCAGCCAGATCAGGCCTGCAAAGAAACTGCGTTTCACAGGCCTTTGGAAGAGATGTTCCCGGTAGGCTGTAAGAGCACTGTGCAGAGCGAGTTGTTTCTTAGCTTCCCAAAGAGCTGGAAGCAAGATGCTGTGGGGCCCAACTCGCCCTTTGGACAGAAGCCTGCACGATGTGCCTTTCAGCTCAAGGGCAATGTAGCACACCCAGAGCAGAAGTTCTACTTCAGCCAGATCAGGCCTGCAAAGAAACTGCGTTTCACAGGCCTTTGTGAGAGATGTTCCCCGTAGGCTGTAAGAGCACTGTGCAGAGCGAGTTGTTTCTTAGCTTCCCAAAGAGCTGGAAGCAAGATGCTGTGGGGCCAAGTCTCCCTTTGGAAAGAAGCCTGCACTTTGTGCCTTTCAGCTCTAGGGAAAGGTAGCACACCCAGAGCAGAAGTTGTACTTAGGGCAGATAAGGCCTGCGAAGAAAATGCGTTTCACAGGCCTTTGGAAGAGATGTTCCCGGTAGGCTGTAAGAGCACTGTGCAGAGCGAGTTGTTTCTTAGCTTCCCAAAGAGCTGGAAGCAAGATGCAGTGGGGCCCATCTCGCCCTTTGGAAAGAAGCCTGCACGATGTGCCTTTCAGCTCTAGGGCAATGTAGCACAAGCAGAGCAGAAGTTGTACTTCAGCCAGATCAGGCCTGCAAAGAAATTGCGTTACACAGGCCTTTGGAAGAGATGTTCCCGGTAGGCTGTAAGAGCACTGTGCAGAGAGAGTTGTTTCCCAGCTTCCCAATAGCTGGAAGCAAGATGCTGTGGGACCAAACTCGCCCTTGGGAAAGAAGCCTGCACGTTGTGCCTTTCAGCTCTAGGGCCATGTAGCACACCCAGAGCAGAAGTTCTACTTCAGCCAGATGAGGCCTGCGAAGAAACTGCGTTTCACAGGCCTTTGGAAGAGAGGTTTCCGGTAGGCTGTAAGAGCACTGTGCAGAGCGAGTTGTTTCTCAGCTTCCCAAAGAGCTGGAAGCAAGATTCTGTGGGGCCCAACTCGCCCTTTGGAAAGAAGCCTGCACGTTGTGGCTCTAAGCTCTAGGGCAATGTAG
Organism: Equus przewalskii; assembly: GCF_037783145.1. Lineage (NCBI taxonomy): Eukaryota > Metazoa > Chordata > Mammalia > Perissodactyla > Equidae > Equus > Equus przewalskii. Next base: position 71,535 of record NW_027227566.1, on the reverse strand, counting down.
CACACCCAGAGCAGAAGTTCTACTTCAGCCAGATCAGGCCTGCAAAGAAACTGCGTTTCACAGGCCTTTGGAAGAGATGTTACCGGTAGGCTGTAAGAGCACTGTGCAGAGCGAGCTGTTTCTCAGCTTCCCAAAGAGCTGGAATCAAGATGCTGTGGGGCCCAAGTCGCCCTTTGGAAAGAATCCTGCACGATGTGCCTTTCAGCTCTAGGGCAATGTAGCACACCCAGTGCAGAAGTTCTACTTCAGCCAGATCAGGCCTGCAAAGAAACGGCGTTTCACAGGCCTTTGGAAGAGATGTTCCCGGTAGGCAGTAAGAGCACTGTGCAGAGCGAGCTGTTTCTTAGCTTCCCAAAGAGCTGGAAGCAAGATGCTGTGGGGCCCAACTCGCCCTTGGGAAAGAACCCTGCACGTTGTGCCTTTCAGCTCTAGGGCAATGTAGCACACCCAGAGCAGAAGTTCTACTTCAGCCAGATCAGGCCTGCAAAGAAACGGCGTTTCACAGGCCTTTGGAAGAGATTTTCCCGGTAGGCTGTAAGAGAACTGTGCAGAGCGAGTTGTTTCTCACCTTCCCAAAGAGCTGGAAGCAAGATTCTGTGGGGCCCAACTCGCCCTTTGGAAAGAAGCCTGCACGTTGTGGCTCTAAGCTCCAGGGCAATGTAGCACACCCAGAGCAGAAGTTCTACTTCATCCAGATCAGGCCTGCAAAGAAACTGCGTTTCACAGGCCTTTGGAAGAGATGTTCCCGGTAGGCTGTAAGAGCACTGTGCAGAGCGAGCTGTTTCTCAGCTTCCCAAAGAGCTGGAATCAAGATGCTGTGGGGCCCAAGTCGCCCTTTGGAAAGAATCATGCACGATGTGCCTTTCAGCTCTAGGGCAATGTAGCACACCCAGTGCAGAAGTTCTACTTCAGCCAGATCAGGCCTGCAAAGAAACGGCGTTTCACAGGCCTTTGGAAGAGATGTTCCCGGTAGGCAGTAAGAGCACTGTGCAGAGCGAGCTGTTTCTTAGCTTCCCAAAGAGCTGGAAGCAAGATGCTGTGGGGCCCAACTCGCCCTTGGGAAAGAACCCTGCACGTTGTGCCTTTCAGCTCTAGGGCAATGTAGCACACCCAGAGCAGAAGTTCTACTTCAGCCAGATCAGGCCTGCAAAGAAACTGCGTTTCACAGGCCTTTGGAAGACTTGTTCCCGGTAGGCTGTAAGAGCACTGTGCAGAGCGAGCTGTTTCTTAGCTTCCCAAAGAGCTGGAAGCAAGATGCTGTGGGGACCAACTCGCCCTTTGGAAAGAAGCCTGCACGTTGTGCCTTTCAGCTCTAGGGCAATGTAGCACACCCAGAGCAGAAGTTCTACTTCAGCCAGATCAGGCCTGCAAAGAAACTGCGTTTCACAGGCCTTTGGAAGAGATGTTTCCGGTAGGCAGTAAGAGCACTGTGCAGAGCGAGTTGTTTCTCAGCTTCCCACAGAGCTGGAAGCAAGATGCTGTGGGACCAAACTCGCCCTTGGGAAAGAAGCCTGCACGTTGTGCCTTTCAGCTCTAGGGCAATGTAGCACACCCAGAGCAGAAGTTCTACTTCAGCCAGATCAGGCCTGCAAAGAAACTGCGTTTCACAGGCCTTTGGAAGAGATGTTTCCGGTAGGCTGTAAGAGCACTGTGCAGAGCGAGTTGTTTCTCAGCTTCCCAAAGAGCTGGAAGCAAGATTCTGTGGGGCCCAACTCGCCCTTTGGAAAGAAGCCTGCACGTTGTGGCTCTAAGCTCTAGGGCAATGTAGCACACCCAGAGCAGAAGTTCTACTTCAGCCAGATCAGGCCTGCAAAGAAACTGCGTTTCACAGGCCTTTGGAAGAGATGTTCCCGGTAGGCTCTAAGAGCACTGTGCAGAGCGAGCTGTTTCTCAGCTTCCCAAAGAGCTGGAATCAAGATGCTGTGGGGCCCAAGTCGCCCTTTGGAAAGAATCCTGCACGATGTGCCTTTCAGCTCTAGGGCAATGTAGCACACCCAGTGCAGAAGTTCTACTTCAGCCAGATCAGGCCTGCAAAGAAACGGCGTTTCACAGGCCTTTGGAAGAGATGTTCCCGGTAGGCAGTAAGAGCACTGTGCAGAGCGAGCTGTTTCTTAGCTTCCCAAAGAGCTGGAAGCAAGATGCTGTGGGGCCCAACTCGCACTTGGGAAAGAACCCTGCACGTTGTGCCTTTAAGCTCTAGGGCAATGTAGCACAACCAGAGCAGAAGTTCTACTTCAGCCAGATCAGGCCTGCAAAGAAACGGCGTTTCACAGGCCTTTGGAAGAGATTTTCCCGGTAGGCTGTAAGAGCACTGTGCAGAGCGAGTTGTTTCTCAGCTTCCCAAAGAGCTGGAAGCAAGATTCTGTGGGGCCCAACTCGCCCTTTGGAAAGAAGCCTGCACGTTGTGGCTCTAAGCTCCAGGGCAATGTAGCACACCCAGAGCAGAAGTTGTACTTCAGCCAGATCAGGCCTGCAAAGAAACTGCGTTTCACAGGCCTTTGGAAGAGATGTTCCCGGTAGGCTGTAAGAGCACTGTGCAGAGCGAGCTGTTTCTCAGCTTCCCAAAGAGCTGGAATCAAGATGCTGTGGGGCCCAAGTCGCCCTTTGGAAAGAATCATGCACGATGTGCCTTTCAGCTCTAGGGCAATGTAGCACACCCAGTGCAGAAGTTCTACTTCAGCCAGATCAGGCCTGCAAAGAAACGGCGTTTCACAGGCCTTTGGAAGAGATGTTCCCGGTAGGCGGTAAGAGCACTGTGCAGAGCGAGCTGTTTCTTAGCTTCCCAAAGAGCTGGAAGCAAGATGCTGTGGGGCCCAACTCGCCCTTTGCAAAGCAGCCTGCACGATGTGCCTTTCAGCTCTAGGGCAAAGTGGCACACCCAGAGCAGAAGTTCTACTTCAGCCAGATCAGGCCTGAAAAGAAACTGCGTTTCACAGGCCTTTGGAAGAGATGTTCCCGGTAGGCTGTAAGAGCACTGTGCAGAGCGAGTTGTTTCTTAGCTTCCCAAAGAGCTGGAAGCAAGATGCTGTGGGGCCCAACTCGCCCTTTGGAAAGAAGCCTGCACGATCTGCCTTTCAGCTCTAGGGCAATGTAGCACACCCAGAGCAGAAGTTCTACTTCAGACAGATCAGGCCTGCAAAGAAACTGCGTTTCACAGGCCTTTGGAAGAGATGTTCCCGGTAGGCAGTAAGAGCACTGTGCAGAGCGAGTTGTTTCTTAGCTTGCCAAAGAGCTGGAAGCAAGATGCTGTGGGGCCCAATCGCCCTTTGGAGAGAAGCCTGCACGTTGTGCCTTTAAGCTCTAGGGCAATGTAGCACACCCAGAGCAGAAGTTGTACTTCAGCCAGATCAGGCCTGCAAAGAAACTGCGTTTCACAGGCCTTTGTGAGAGATGTTCCCGGTAGGCTGTAAGAGCACTGTGCAGAGCGAGTTGTTTCTTAGCTTCCCAAAGAGCTGGAAGCAAGATGCTGTGGGGCCAAGTCTCCCTTTGGAAAGAAGCCTGCAGTTTGTGCCTTTCAGCTCTAGGGAAATGTAGCACACCCAGAGCAGAAGTTCTACTTCGGGCAGATAAGGCCTGCGAAGAAAATGCGTTTCACAGGCCTTTGGAAGAGATGTTCCCGGTAGGCTGTAAGAGCACTGTGCAGAGCGAGTTGTTTCTTAGCTTCCCAAAGAGCTGGAAGCAAGATGCTGTGGGGCCCAACTCGCCCTTTGGAAAGAAGCCTGCACGATCTGCCTTTCAGCTCTAGGGCAATGTAGCACACCCAGAGCAGAAGTTCTACTTCAGACAGATCAGGCCTGCAAAGAAACTGCGTTTCACAGGCCTTTGGAAGAGATGTTCCCGGTAGGCAGTAAGAGCACTGTGCAGAGCGAGTTGTTTCTTAGCTTGCCAAAGAGCTGGAAGCAAGATGCTGTGGGGCCCAATCGCCCTTTGGAGAGAAGCCTGCACGTTGTGCCTTTAAGCTCTAGGGCAATGTAGCACACCCAGAGCAGAAGTTGTACTTCAGCCAGATCAGGCCTGCAAAGAAACTGCGTTTCACAGGCCTTTGTGAGAGATGTTCCCGGTAGGCTGTAAGAGCACTGTGCAGAGCGAGTTGTTTCTTAGCTTCCCAAAGAGCTGGAAGCAAGATGCTGTGGGGCCAAGTCTCCCTTTGGAAAGAAGCCTGCAGTTTGTGCCTTTCAGCTCTAGGGAAATGTAGCACACCCAGAGCAGAAGTTCTACTTCGGGCAGATAAGGCCTGCGAAGAAAATGCGTTTCACAGGCCTTTGGAAGAGATGTTCCCGGTAGGCTGTAAGAGCACTGTGCAGAGCGAGTTGTTTCTTAGCTTCCCAAAGAGCTGGAAGCAAGATGCAGTGGGGCCCATCTCGCCCTTTGGAAAGAAGCCTGCACGATGTGCCTTTCAGCTCTAGGGCAATGTAGCACAAGCAGAGCAGAAGTTCTACTTCAGCCAGATCAGGCCTGCAAAGAAACTGCGTTTCACAGGCCTTTGGAAGAGATGTTCCCGGTAGGCTGTAAGAGCACTGTGCAGAGCGAGTTGTTTCTCAGCTTCCCAAAGAGCTGGAAGCAAGATTCTGTGGGGCCCAAGTCGCCCTTTGGAAAGAAGCCTGCGCGTTGTGCCTTTCAGCTCTAGAGCAATGTAGCACACCCAGAGCAGAAGTTCTACTTCAGCCAGATCAGGCCTGCAAAGAAACTGCGTTTCACAGGCCTTTGGAAGAGATGTTCCCGGTAGGCTGTAAGAGCACAGGGCAGAGCGAGTTGTTTCTTAGCTTCCCAAAGAGCTGGAAGCAAGATGCTTTGGGGCCCAACTCGCCCTTTGGAAAGAAGCCTGCGCGTTGTGCCTTTCAGCTCTAGGGCAATGTAGCACACCCAGAGCAGACGTTGTACTTCATCCAGATCAGGCCTGCAAAGAAACTGCGTTTCACAGGCCTTTGGAAGAGAAGTGCCCGGTAGGCTGTAAGAGCACTGTGCAGAGCGAGCTGTTTCTTAGCTTCCCAAAGAGCTGGAAGCAAGATGCAGTGGGGCCCAACTCGCCCTTTGGAAAGAAGCCTGCACGATGTGCCTTTCAGCTTTAGGGCAATGTGGCACACCCAGAGCAGAAGTTCTACTTCAGCCAGATCAGGCCTGCTAAGAAACTGCGTTTCACAGGCCTTTGGAAGAGATGTTCCCGGTAGGCTGTAAGAGCACTGTGCAGAGCGAGTTGTTTCTTAGCTTCCCAAAGAGCTGGAAGCAAGATGCTGTGGGGCCCAAGTCGCCCTTTGGAGAGAAGCCTGCACGTTGTGCCTTTAAGCTCTAGGGCAATGTAGCACACCCAGAGCAGAAGTTGTACTTCAGCCAGATCAGGCCTGCAAAGAAACTGCGTTTCACAGGCCTTTGTGAGAGATGTTCCCGGTAGGCTGTAAGAGCACTGTGCATAGCGAGTTGTTTCTTAGCTTCCCAAAGAGCTGGAAGCAAGATGCTGTGGGGCCAAGTCTCCCTTTGGAAAGAAGCCTGCACTTTGTGCCTTTCAGCTCTAGGGAAAGGTAGCACACCCAGAGCAGAAGTTGTACTTAGGGCAGATAAGGCCTGCGAAGAAAATGCGTTTCACAGGCCTTTGGAAGAGATGTTCCCGGTAGGCTGTAAGAGCACTGTGCAGAGCGAGTTGTTTCTTAGCTTCACAAAGAGCTGGAAGCAAGATGCAGTGGGGCCCATCTCGCGCTTTTTAAAGAAGCCTGCACGATGTGCCTTTCAGCTCTAGGGCAATGTAGCACAAGCAGAGCAGAAGTTCTACTTCAGCCAGATCAGGCCTGCAAAGAAACTGCGTTTCACAGGCCTTTGGAAGAGATGTTCCCGGTAGGCTGTAAGAGCACTGTGCAGAGCGAGTTGTTTCCTGGCTTCCCAAAGAGCTGGAAGCAAGATGCAGTGGGGCCCAACTCGCCCTTTGGAAAGAACCCTGCACGTTGTGCCTTTCAGCTCTAGGGCAATGTAGCACACCCAGAGCAGAAGTTGTACTTCAGCCAGATCAGGCCTGCAAAGAAATTGCGTTTCACAGGCCTTTGGAAGAGATGTTCCCGGTAGGCTGTAAGAGCACTGTGCAGAGAGAGTTGTTTCCCAGCTTCCCAATAGCTGGAAGCAAGATGCTGTGGGACCAAACTCTCCCTGGGGAAAGAAGCCTGCACGTTGTGCCTTTCAGCTCTAGGGCAATGTAGCACACCCAGAGCAGAAGTTCTACTTCAGCCAGATCAAGCCTGCAAAGAAACTGCGTTTCACAGGCCTTTGGAAGAGAGGTTTCCGGTAGGCTGTAAGAGCACTGTGCAGAGCGAGTTGTTTCTCAGCTTCCCAAAGAGCTGGAAGCAAGATTCTGTGGGGCCCAACTCGCCCTTTGGAAAGAAGCCTGCACGTTGTGGCTCTAAGCTCTAGTGCAATGTAGCACACCCAGAGCAGAAGTTCTACTTCAGCCAGATCAGGCCTGCAAAGAAACTGCATTTCACAGGCCTTTGTGAGACATGTTCCCGGTAGGCTGTAAGAGCACTGTGCAGAGCGAGTTGTCTCTTAGCTTAACAAAGAGCTGGAAGCAAGATGCTGTGGGGCCCAACTCGCCCTTGGGAAAGAACCCTGCGCGTTGTGCCTTTCAGCTCTAGAGCAATGTAGCACACCCAGAGCAGAAGTTCTACTTCAGCCAGATCAGGCATGCAAAGAAACTGCGTTTCACAGGCCTTTGGAAGAGATGTTCCCGGTAGGCTGTAAGAGCACTGGGCAGAGCGAGTTGTTTCTTAGCTTCCCAAAGAGCTGGAAGCAAGATGCTTTGGGGCCCAACTCGCCCTTTGGAAAGAAGCCTGCACGTTGTGCCTTTCAGCTCTAGGGCAATGTAGCACACCCAGAGCAGACGTTGTACTTCATCCAGATCAGGCCTGCAAAGAAACTGCGTTTCACAGGCCTTTGGAAGAGAAGTTCCCGGTAGGCTGTAAGAGCACTGTGCAGAGCGAGCTGTTTCTTAGCTTCCCAAAGAGCTGGAAGCAAGATGCTGTGGGGCCCGTCTCGCCCTTTGGAAAGAAGCCTGCACGATGTGCCTTTCAGCTCTAGGGCAATGTAGCACACCCAGAGCAGAAGTTCTACTTCAGCCCGATCAGGCCTGCAAAGAAACTGCGTTTCACAGGCCTTTGGAAGAGATGTTCCCGGTAGGCTGTAAGAGCACTGTGCAGAGCGAGTTGTTTCCAGGCTTCCCAAAGAGCTGGAAGCAAGATGCAGTGGGGCCCAAGTCGCCCTTTAGAAAGAAGCCTGCGCGTTGTGCCTTTCAGCTCTAGAGCAATGTAGCACACCCAGAGCAGAAGTTCTACTTCAGCCAGATCAGGCCTGCAAAGAAACTGCGTTTCACAGGCCTTTGGAAGAGATGTTCCCGGTAGGCTGTAAGAGCACTGTGCAGAGCGAGTTGTTTCCTGGCTTCCCAAAGAGCTGGAAGCAAGATGCAGTGGGGCCCAACTCGCCCTTGGGAAAGAAGCCTGCACGTTGTGCCTTTCAGCTCTAGGGCAATGTAGCACACGCAGAGCAGAAGTTCTACTTCAGCCAGATCAGGCCTGCAAAGAAACTGCGTTTCACAGGCCTTTGTGAGAGATGTTCCCCGTAGGCTGTAAGAGCACTGTGCAGAGCGAGTTGTTTATTAGCTTCCCGAAGAGCTGGAAGCAAGATGCTGTGGGGCCAAGTCTCCCTTTGGAAAGAAGCCTGCACTTTGTGCCTTTCAGCTCTAGGGAAAGGTAGCACACCCAGAGCAGAAGTTGTACTTAGGGCAGATAAGGCCTGCGAAGAAAATGCGTTTCACAGGCCTTTGGAAGAGATGTTCCCGGTAGGCTGTAAGAGCACTGTGCAGAGCGAGTTTTTCTTAGCTTCCCAAAGAGCTGGAAGCAAGATGCAGTGGGGCCCATCTCGCCCTTTGGAAAGAAGCCTGCACGATGTGCCTTTCAGCTCTAGGGCAATGTAGCACAAGCAGAGCAGAAGTTCTACTTCAGCCAGATCAGGCCTGCAAAGAAACTGCGTTTCACAGGCCTTTGGAAGAGATGTTCCCGGTAGGCTGTAAGAGCACTGTGCAGAGCGAGTTGTTTCCTGGCTTCCCAAAGAGCTGGAAGCAAGATGCAGTGGGGCCCAACTCGCCCTTTGGAAAGAACCCTGCACGTTGTGCCTTTCAGCTCTAGGGCAATGTAGCACACCCAGAGCAGAAGTTCTACTTCAGCCAGATCAGGCCTGCAAAGAAACTGCGTTTCACAGGCCTTTGTGAGAGATGTTCCCCGTAGGCTGTAAGAGCACTGTGCAGAGCGAGTTGTTTCTTAGCTTCCCAAAGAGCTGGAAGCAAGATGCTGTGGGGCCAAGTCTCCCTTTGGAAAGAAGCCTGCACTTTGTGCCTTTCAGCTCTAGGGAAAGGTAGCACACCCAGAGCAGAAGTTGTACTTAGGGCAGATAAGGCCGGCGAAGAAAATGCGTTTCACAGGCCTTTGGAAGAGATGTTCCCGGTAGGCTGTAAGAGCACTGTGCAGAGCGAGTTGTTTCTTAGCTTCCCAAAGAGCTGGAAGCAAGATGCAGTGGGGCCCATCTCGCCCTTTGGAAAGAAGCCTGCACGATGTGCCTTTCAGCTCTAGGGCAATGTAGCACAAGCAGAGCAGAAGTTCTACTTCAGCCAGATCAGGCCTGCAAAGAAACTGCGTTTCACAGGCCTTTGGAAGAGATGTTCCCGGTAGGCTGTAAGAGCACTGTGCAGAGCGAGTTGTTTCTTAGCTTCCCAAAGAGCTGGAAGCAAGATGCTGTGGGGCCCAACTCGCCCTTTGGACAGAAGCCTGCACGATGTGCCTTTCAGCTCAAGGGCAATGTCGCACACCCAGAGCAGAAGTTCTACTTCAGCCAGATCAGGCCTGCAAAGAAACTGCGTTTCACAGGCCTTTGTGAGAGATGTTCCCCGTAGGCTGTAAGAGCACTGTGCAGAGCGAGTTGTTTCTTAGCTTCCCAAAGAGCTGGAAGCAAGATGCTGTGGGGCCAAGTCTCCCTTTGGAAAGAAGCCTGCACTTTGTGCCTTTCAGCTCTAGGGAAAGGTAGCACACCCAGAGCAGAAGTTGTACTTAGGGCAGATAATGCCTGCGAAGAAAATGCGTTTCACAGGCCTTTCGAAGAGATGTTCCCGGTAGGCTGTAAGAGCACTGTGCAGAGCGAGTTGTTTCTTAGCTTCCCAAAGAGCTGGAAGCAAGATGCAGTGGGGCCCATCTCGCCCTTTGGAAAGAAGCCTGCACGATGTGCCTTTCAGCTCTAGGGCAATGTAGCACAAGCAGAGCAGAAGTTGTACTTCAGCCAGATCAGGCCTGCAAAGAAATTGCGTTACACAGGCCTTTGGAAGAGATGTTCCCGGTAGGCTGTAAGAGCACTGTGCAGAGAGAGTTGTTTCCCAGCTTCCCAATAGCTGGAAGCAAGATGCTGTGGGACCAAACTCGCCCTTGGGAAAGAAGCCTGCACGTTGTGCCTTTCAGCTCTAGGGCAATGTAGCACACCCAGAGCAGAAGTTCTACTTCAGCCAGATGAGGCCAGCGAAGAAACTGCGTTTCACAGGCCTTTGGAAGAGATGTTTCCGGTAGGCTGTAAGAGCACTGTGCAGAGCGAGTTGTTTCTCAGCTTCCCAAAGAGCTGGAAGCAAGATTCTGTGGGGCCCAACTCGCCCTTTGGAAAGAAGCCTGCACGTTGTGGCTCTAAGCTCTAGGGCAATGTAGCACACCCAGAGCAGAAGTTCTACTTCAGCCAGATCAGGCCTGCAAAGAAACTGCGTTTCACAGGCCTTTGGAAGAGATGTTTCCGGTAGGCAGTAAGAGCACTGTGCAGAGCGAGTTGTTTCTCAGCTTCCCAAAGAGCTGGAAGCAAGATGCTGTGGGGCCCAAGTCGCCCTTTGGAAAGAAGCCTGCGCGTTGTGCCTTTCAGCTCTAGAGCAATGTAGCACACCCAGAGCAGAAGTTCTACTTCAGCCAGATCAGGCCTGCAAAGAAACTGCGTTTCACAGGCCTTTGGAAGAGATGTTCCCGGTAGGCTGTAAGAGCACTGGGCAGAGCGAGTTGTTTCTTAGCTTCCCAAAGAGCTGGAAGCAAGATGCTTTGGGGCCCAACTCGCCCTTTGGAAAGAAGCCTGCACGTTGTGCCTTTAAGCTCTAGGGCAATGTAGCACACCCAGAGCAGACGTTGTACTTCATCCAGATCAGGCCTGCAAAGAAACTGCGTTTCACAGGCCTTTGGAAGAGAAGTGCCCGGTAGGCTGTAAGAGCACTTTGCAGAGCGAGCTGTTTCTTAGCTTCCCAAAGAGCTGGAAGCAAGATGCTGTGGGGCCCAACTCGCCCTTTGCAAAGCAGCCTGCACGATGTGCCTTTCAGCTCTAGGGCAATGTGGCACACCCAGAGCAGAAGTTCTACTTCAGCCAGATCAGGCCTGAAAAGAAACTGCGTTTCACAGGCCTTTGGAAGAGATGTTCCCGGTAGGCTGTAAGAGCACTGTGCAGAGCGAGTTGTTTCTTAGCTTCCCAAAGAGCTGGAAGCAAGATGCTGTGGGGCCCAACTCGCCCTTTGGAAAGAAGCCTGCACGATCTGCCTTTCAGCTCTAGGGCAATGTAGCACACCCAGAGCAGAAGTTCTACTTCAGACAGATCAGGCCTGCAAAGAAACTGCGTTTCACAGGCCTTTGGAAGAGATGTTCCCGGTAGGCTGTAAGAGCACTGTGCAGAGCGAGTTGTTTCTTAGCTTGCCAAAGAGCTGGAAGCAAGATGCTGTGGGGCCCAATCGCCCTTTGGAGAGAAGCCTGCACGTTGTGCCTTTAAGCTCTAGGGCAATGTAGCACACCCAGAGCAGAAGTTGTACTTCAGCCAGATCAGGCCTGCAAAGAAACTGCGTTTCACAGGCCTTTGTGAGAGATGTTCCCGGTAGGCTGTAAGAGCACTGTGCAGAGCGAGTTGTTTCTTAGCTTCCCAAAGAGCTGGAAGCAAGATGCTGTGGGGCCAAGTCTCCCTTTGGAAAGAAGCCTGCACTTTGTGCCTTTCAGCTCTAGGGAAAGGTAGCACACCCAGAGCAGAAGTTGTACTTAGGGCAGATAAGGCCTGCGAAGAAAATGCGTTTCACAGGCCTTTGGAAGAGATGTTCCCGGTAGGCTGTAAGAGCACTGTGCAGAGCGAGTTTTTCTTAGCTTCCCAAAGAGCTGGAAGCAAGATGCAGTGGGGCCCATCTCGCCCTTTGGAAAGAAGCCTGCACGATGTGCCTTTCAGCTCTAGGGCAATGTAGCACAAGCAGAGCAGAAGTTCTACTTCAGCCAGATCAGGCCTGCAAAGAAACTGCGTTTCACAGGCCTTTGGAAGAGATGTTCCCGGTAGGCTGTAAGAGCACTGTGCAGAGCGAGTTGTTTCCTGGCTTCCCAAAGAGCTGGAAGCAAGATGCAGTGGGGCCCAACTCGCCCTTTGGAAAGAACCCTGCACGTTGTGCCTTTCAGCTCTAGGGCAATGTAGCACACCCAGAGCAGAAGTTCTACTTCAGCCAGATCAGGCCTGCAAAGAAACTGCGTTTCACAGGCCTTTGTGAGAGATGTTCCCCGTAGGCTGTAAGAGCACTGTGCAGAGCGAGTTGTTTCTTAGCTTCCCAAAGAGCTGGAAGCAAGATGCTGTGGGGCCAAGTCTCCCTTTGGAAAGAAGCCTGCACTTTGTGCCTTTCAGCTCTAGGGAAAGGTAGCACACCCAGAGCAGAAGTTGTACTTAGGGCAGATAAGGCCGGCGAAGAAAATGCGTTTCACAGGCCTTTGGAATAGATGTTCCCGGTAGGCTGTAAGAGCACTGTGCAGAGCGAGTTGTTTCTTAGCTTCCCAAAGAGCTGGAAGCAAGATGCAGTGGGGCCCATCTCGCCCTTTGGAAAGAAGCCTGCACGATGTGCCTTTCAGCTCTAGGGCAATGTAGCACAAGCAGAGCAGAAGTTCTACTTCAGCCAGATCAGGCCTGCAAAGAAACTGCGTTTCACAGGCCTTTGGAAGAGATGTTCCCGGTAGGCTGTAAGAGCACTGTGCAGAGCGAGTTGTTTCTTAGCTTCCCAAAGAGCTGGAAGCAAGATGCTGTGGGCCCCAACTCGCCCTTTGGACAGAAGCCTGCACGATGTGCCTTTCAGCTCAAGGGCAATGTCGCACACCCAGAACAGAAGTTCTACTTCAGCCAGATCAGGCCTGCAAAGAAACTGCGTTTCACAGGCCTTTGTGAGAGATGTTCCCCGTAGGCTGTAAGAGCACTGTGCAGAGCGAGTTGTTTCTTAGCTTCCCAAAGAGCTGGAAGCAAGATGCTGTGGGGCCAAGTCTCCCTTTGGAAAGAAGCCTGCACTTTGTGCCTTTCAGCTCTAGGGAAAGGTAGCACACCCAGAGCAGAAGTTGTACTTAGGGCAGATAAGGCCTGCGAAGAAAATGCGTTTCACAGGCCTTTGGAAGAGATGTTCCCGGTAGGCTGTAAGAGCACTGTGCAGAGCGAGTTGTTTCTTAGCTTCCCAAAGAGCTGGAAGCAAGATGCAGTGGGGCCCATCTCGCCCTTTTGAAAGAAGCCTGCACGATGTGCCTTTCAGCTCTAGGGCAATGTAGCACAAGCAGAGCAGAAGTTGTACTTCAGCCAGATCAGGCCTGCAAAGAAATTGCGTTACACAGGCCTTTGGAAGAGATGTTCCCGGTAGGCTGTAAGAGAACTGTGCAGAGAGAGTTGTTTCCCAGCTTCCCAATAGCTGGAAGCAAGATGCTGTGGGACCAAACTCGCCCTTGGGAAAGAAGCCTGCACGTTGTGCCTTTCAGCTCTAGGGCAATGTAGCACACCCAGAGCAGAAGTTCTACTTAGGGCAGATAAGGCCTGCGAAGAAACTGCGTTTCACAGGCCTTTGGAAGAGATGTTCCCGGTAGGCTGTAAGAGCACTGGGCAGAGCGAGTTGTTTCTTAGCTTCCCAAAGAGCTGGAAGCAAGATGCTTTGGGGCCCAACTCGCCCTTTGGAAAGAAGCCTGCACGTTGTGCCTTTCAGCTCTAGGGCAATGTAGCACACCCCGAGCAGACGTTGTACTTCATCCAGATCAGGCCTGCAAAGAAACTGCGTTTCACAGGCCTTTGGAAGAGAAGTGCCCGGTAGGCTGTAAGAGCACTGTGCAGAGCGAGCTGTTTCTTAGCTTCCCAAAGAGCTGGAAGCAAGATGCTGTGGGGCCCAACTCACCCTTTGCAAAGCAGCCTGCACGATGTGCCTTTCAGCTCTAGGGAAATGTGGCACACCCAGAGCAGAAGTTCTACTTCAGCCAGATCAGGCCTGAAAAGAAACTGCGTTTCACAGGCCTTTGGAAGAGATGTTCCCGGTAGGCTGTAAGAGCACTGTGCAGAGCGAGTTGTTTCTTAGCTTCCCAAAGAGCTGGAAGCAAGATGCTGTGGGGCCCAACTCGCCCTTTGGAAAGAAGCCTGCACGATCTGCCTTTCAGCTCTAGAGCAATGTAGCACACCCAGAGCAGAAGTTCTACTTCAGACAGATCAGGCCTGCAAAGAAACTGCGTTTCACAGGCCTTTGGAAGAGATGTTCCCGGTAGGCAGTAAGAGCACTGTGCAGAGCGAGTTGTTTCTTAGCTTGCCAAAGAGCTGGAAGCAAGATTCTGTGGGGCCCAATCGCCCTTTGGAGAGAAGCCTGCACGTTGTGCCTTTAAGCTCTAGGGCAATGTAGCACACCCAGAGCAGAAGTTGTACTTCAGCCAGATCAGGCCTGCAAAGAAACTGCGTTTCACAGGCCTTTGTGAGAGATGTTCCCGGTAGGCTGTAAGAGCACTGTGCAGAGCGAGTTGTTTCTTAGCTTCCCAAAGAGCTGGAAGCAAGATGCTGTGGGGCCAAGTCTCCCTTTGGAAAGAAGCCTGAAGTTTGTGCCTTTCAGCTCTAGGGAAATGTAGCACACCCAGAGCAGAAGTTCTACTTCGGGCAGATAAGGCCTGCGAAGAAAATGCGTTTCACAAGCCTTTGGAAGAGATGTTCCCGGTAGGCTGTAAGAGCACTGTGCAGAGCGAGTTGTTTCTTAGCTTCCCAAAGAGCTGGAAGCAAGATGCAGTGGGGCCCATCTCGCCCTTTGGAAAGAAGCCTGCACGATGTGCCTTTCAGCTCTAGGGCAATGTAGCACAAGCAGAGCAGAAGTTCTACTTCAGCCAGATCAGGCCTGCAAAGAAACTGCGTTTCACAGGCCTTTGGAAGAGATGTTCCCGGTAGGCTGTAAGAGCACTGTGCAGAGCGAGTTGTTTCTCAGCTTCCCAAAGAGCTGGAAGCAAGATTCTGTGGGGCCCAAGTCGCCCTTTGGAAAGAAGCCTGCGCGTTGTGCCTTTCAGCTCTAGAGCAATGTAGCACACCCAGAGCAGAAGTTCTACTTCAGCCAGATCAGGCCTGCAAAGAAACTGCGTTTCACAGGCCTTTGGAAGAGATGTTCCCGGTAGGCTGTAAGAGCACAGGGCAGAGCGAGTTGTTTCTTAGCTTCCCAAAGAGCTGGAAGCAAGATGCTTTGGGGCCCAACTCGCCCTTTGGAAAGAAGCCTGCACGTTGTGCCTTTCAGCTCTAGGGCAATGTAGCACACCCAGAGCAGACGTTGTACTTCATCCAGATCAGGCCTGCAAAGAAACTGCGTTTCACAGGCCTTTGGAAGAGAAGTGCCCGGTAGGCTGTAAGAGCACTGTGCAGAGCGAGCTGTTTCTTAGCTTCCCAAAGAGCTGGAAGCAAGATGCTGTGGGGCCCAAATCGCCCTTTGGAAAGAAGCCTGCACGATGTGCCTTTCAGCTTTAGGGCAATGTAGCACACCCAGAGCAGAAGTTCTACTTCAGCCAGATCAGGCCTGCAAAGAAACTGCGTTTCACAGGCCTTTGGAAGAGATGTTCCCGGTAGGCTGTAAGAGCACTTTGCAGAGCGAGTTGTTTCTTAGCTTGCCAAAGAGCTGGAAGCAAGATGCTGTGGGGCCCAAGTCGCCCTTTGGAGAGAAGCCTGCACGTTGTGCCTTTAAGCTCTAGGGCAATGTAGCACACCCAGAGCAGAAGTTGTACTTCAGCCAGATCAGGCCTGCAAAGAAACTGCGTTTCACAGGCCTTTGTGAGAGATGTTCCCGGTAGGCTGTAAGAGCACTGTGCATAGCGAGTTGTTTCTTAGCTTCCCAAAGAGCTGGAAGCAAGATGCTGTGGGGCCAAGTCTCCCTTTGGAAAGAAGCCTGCACTTTGTGCCTTTCAGCTCTAGGGAAAGGTAGCACACCCAGAGCAGAAGTTGTACTTAGGGCAGATAAGGCCTGCGAAGAAAATGCGTTTCACAGGCCTTTGGAAGAGATGTTCCCGGTAGGCTGTAAGAGCACTGTGCAGAGCGAGTTGTTTCTTAGCTTCCCAAAGAGCTGGAAGCAAGATGCAGTGGGGCCCATCTCGCCCTTTGGAAAGAAGCCTGCACGATGTGCCTTTCAGCTCTAGGGCAATGTAGCACAAGCAGAGCAGAAGTTCTACTTCAGCCAGATCAGGCCTGCAAAGAAACTGCGTTTCACAGGCCTTTGGAAGAGATGTTCCCGGTAGGCTGTAAGAGCACTGTGCAGAGCGAGTTGTTTCCTGGCTTCCCAAAGAGCTGGAAGCAAGATGCAGTGGGGCCCAACTCGCCCTTTGGAAAGAACCCTGCACGTTGTGCCTTTCAGCTCTAGGGCAATGTAGCACACCCAGAGCAGAAGTTGTACTTCAGCCAGATCAGGCCTGCAAAGAAATTGCGTTTCACAGGCCTTTGGAAGAGATGTTCCCGGTAGGCTGTCAGAGCACTGTGCAGAGAGAGTTGTTTCCCAGCTTCCCAATAGCTGGAAGCAAGATGCTGTGGGACCAAACTCTCCCTGGGGAAAGAAGCCTGCACGTTGTGCCTTTCAGCTCTAGGGCAATGTAGCACACCCAGAGCAGAAGTTCTACTTCAGCCAGATCAGGCCTGCAAAGAAACTGCGTTTCACAGGCCTTTGGAAGAGATGTTTCCGGTAGGCTGTAAGAGCACTGTTCAAAGCGAGTTGTTTCTCAGCTTCCCAAAGAGCTGGAAGCAAGATTCTGTGGGGCCCAAGTCGCCCTTTGGAAAAAAGCCTGCGCGTTGTGCCTTTCAGCTCTAGGGCAATGTAGCACACCCAGAGCAGACGTTGTACTTCATCCAGATCAGGCCTGCAAAGAAACTGCGTTTCACAGTCCTTTGGAAGAGATGTTCCCGGTAGGCTGTAAGAGCACTGTGCAGAGCGAGTTGTTTCTTAGCTTCCCAAACAGCTAGGAAGCAAGATGCTGAGGGGCCCAAGTCGTCCTTTGGACAGAAGCCTGCACGTTGTGCCTTTCAGCTCTAGGGCAATGTGGCACACCCAGAACAGAAGTTCTACTTCAGCCAGATCAGGCCTGCAAAGAAACTGCGTTTCACAGGCCTTTGGAAGAGAAGTTCCCGGTAGGCTGTAAGAGCACTGTGCAGAGCGAGCTGTTTCTTAGCTTCCCAAAGAGCTGGAAGCAAGATGCTGTGGGGCCCGTCTCGCCCTTTGAAAAGAGGCCTGCACGATGTTCCTTTCAGCTCTAGGGCAATGTAGCACACCCAGAGCAGAAGTTCTACTTCAGCCAGATCAGTCCTGCAAAGAAACTGCGTTTCACAGGCCTTTGTGAGAGATGTTCCCCGTAGGCTGTAAGAGCACTGTGCAGAGCGAGTTGTTTCTTAGCTTCCCAAAGAGCTGGAAGCAAGATGCTGTGGGGCCAAGTCTCCCTTTGGAAAGAAGCCTGCACTTTGTGCCTTTCAGCTCTAGGGAAATGTAGCACACCCAGAGCAGAAGTTCTACTTAGGGCAGATAAGGCCTGCGAAGAAAATGCGTTTCACAGGCCTTTGGAAGAGATGTTCCCGGTAGGCTGTAAGAGCACTGTGCAGAGCGAGTTGTTTCTTAGCTTCCCAAAGAGCTGGAAGCAAGATGCAGTGGGGCCCATCTCGCCCTTTGGAAAGAAACCTGCACGATGTGCCTTTTAGCTCTAGGGCAATGTAGCACAAGCAGAGCAGAAGTTCTACTTCAGCCAGATCAGGCCTGCAAAGAAACTGCGTTTCACAGGCCTTTGGAAGAGATGTTCCCGGTAGGCTGTAAGAGCACTGTGCAGAGCGAGTTGTTTCCTGGCTTCCCAAAGAGCTGGAAGCAAGATGCAGTGGGGCCCAACTCGCCCTTTGGAAAGAACACTGCACGTTGTGCCCTTCAGCTCTAGGGCAATGTAGCACACCCAGAGCAGAAGTTGTACTTCAGCCAGATCAGGCCTGCAAAGAAATTGCGTTTCACAGGCCTTTGGAAGAGATGTTCCCGGTAGGCTGTAAGAGCACTGTGCAGAGAGAGTTGTTTCCCAGCTTCCCAATAGCTGGAAGCAAGATGCTGTGGGACCAAACTCGCCCTTGGGAAAGAAGCCTGCACGTTGTGCCTTTCAGCCCAAGGGCAATGTAGCACACCCAGAGCAGAAGTTCTACTTCAGCCAGATCAGGCATGCAAAGAAACTGCGTTTCACAGGCCTTTGGAAGAGATGTTCCCGGTAGGCTGTAAGAGCACTGTGCAGAGCGAGTTGTTTCTCAGCTTCCCAAAGAGCTGGAAGCAAGATTCTGTGGGGCCCAAGTCGCCCTTTGGAAAGAAGCCTGCGCGTTGTGCCTTTCAGCTCTAGAGCAATGTAGCACACCCAGAGCAGAAGTTCTACTTCAGCCAGATCAGGCCTGCAAAGAAACTGCGTTTCACAGGCCTTTGGAAGAGATGTTCCCGGTAGGCTGTAAGAGCACTGTGCAGAGCGAGTTGTTTATTAGCTTCCCAAAGAGCTGGAAGCAAGATGCTGTGGGGCCCATCTCGCCCTTTGGAAAGAAGCCGGCACGTTGTGCCTTTCAGATCTAGGGCAATGTAGCACACCCAGAGCAGACGTTGTACTTCATCCAAATCAGGCCTGCAAAGAAACTGCGTTTCACAGGCCTTTGGAAGAGAAGTTCCCGGTAGGCTGTAAGAGCACTGTGCAGAGCGAGCTGTTTCTTAGCTTCCCAAAGAGCTGGAAGCAAGATGCTGTGGGGCCCGTCTTGCCCTTTGGAAAGAAGCCTGCACGATGTGCCTTTCAGCTCTAGGGCAATGTGGCACACCCAGAGCAGAAGTTCTACTTCAGCCAGATCAGGCCTGCAAAGAAACTGCGTTTCACAGGCCTTTGGAAGAGATGTTCCCGGTAGGCTGTTAGAGCACTGTGCAGAGCGAGTTGTTTCTTAGCATCCCAAAGAGCTGGAAGCAAGCTGCTGTGGGGCCCAACTCGCCCTTTGGAAAGAAGCCTGCACGATGTTCCTTTCAGCTGTAGGGCAATGTAGCACACCCAGAGCAGAAGTTCTACTTCAGACAGATCAGGCCTGCAAAGAAACTGCGTTTCACAGGCCTTTGGAAGAGATGTTCCCGGTAGGCTGTAAGAGCACTGTGCAGATCGAGTTGTTTCCAGGCTTCCCAAAGAGCTGGAAGCAAGATGCAGTGGGGCCCAATTCGCCCTTTGGAAAGAAGCCTGCGCGTTGTGCCTTTCAGCTCTAGGGCAATGTAGCACACCCAGAGCAGAAGTTCTACTTCAGCCAGATCAGGCCTGCAAAGAAACTGCATTTCACAGGCCTTTGGAAGAGATGTTCCCGGTAGGCTGTAAGAGCACTGTGCAGAGCGAGTTGTTTCCTGGCTTCCCAAAGAGCTGGAAGCAAGATGCAATGGGGCACAACTCGCCCTTGGGAAAGAACCCTGTACGTTGTGCCTTTCAGCTCTAGGGCAATGTAGCACACCCAGAGCAGAAGTTCTACTTCAGCCAGATCAGGCCTGAAAAGAAACTGCGTTTCACAGGCCTTTGGAAGAGATGTTCCCGGTAGGCTGTAAGAGCACTGTGCAGAGCAAGTTGTTTCTTAGCTTCCCAAAGAGCTGGAAGCAAGATGCTGTGAGGCCCAACTCGCCCTTTGGAAAGAAGCCTGCACGATCTGCCTTTCAGCTCTAGGGCAATGTAGCACACCCAGAGCAGAAGTTCTACTTCATCCAGATCAGGCCTGCAAAGAAACTGCGTTTCACAGGCCTTTGGAAGAGATGTTCCCGGTAGGCTGTAAGAGCACTGTGCAGAGCGAGTTGTTTCTTAGCTTGCCAAAGAGCTGGAAGCAAGATGCTTTGGGGCCCAATCGCCCTTTGGAGAGAAGCCTGCACGTTGTGCCTTTAAGCTCTAGGGCAATGTAGCACACCAAGAGCAGAAGTTGTACTTCATCCAGATCAGGCCTGCAAAGAAACTGCGTTTCACAGGCCTTTGTGAGAGATGTTCCCGGTAGGCTGTAAGAGCACTGTGCAGAGCGAGTTGTTTCTTAGCTTCCCAAAGAGCTGGAAGCAAGATGCTGTGGGGCCAAGTCTCCCTTTGGAAAGAAGCCTGCAGTTTGTGCCTTTCAGCTCTAGGGAAAGGTAGCACACCCAGAGCAGAAGTTCTACTTCGGGCAGATAAGGCCTGTGAAGAAAATGCGTTTCACAGGCCTTTGGAAGAGATGTTCCCGGTAGGCTGTAAGAGCACTGTGCAGAGCGAGTTGTTTCTTAGCTTCCCAAAGAGCTGGAAGCAAGATGCAGTGGGGCCCATCTCGCCCTTTGGAAAGAAGCCTGCACGATGTGCCTTTCAGCTCTAGGGCAATGTAGCACAAGCAGAGCAGAAGTTCTACTTCAGCCAGATCAGGCCTGCAAAGAAACTGCGTTTCACAGGCCTTTGGAAGAGATTTTCCCGGTAGGCTGTAAGAGCACTGTGCAGAGCGAGTTGTTTCTCAGCTTCCCAAAGTGCTGGAAGCAAGATTCTGTGGGGCCCAAGTCGCCCTTTGGAAAGAAGCCTGCGCGTTGTGCCTTTCAGCTCTAGAGCAATGTAGCACACCCAGAGCTGAAGTTCTACTTCAGCCAGATCAGGCCTGCAAAGAAATTGCGTTTCACAGGCCTTTGGAAGAGATGTTCCCGGTAGGCTGTAAGAGCACTGTGCAGAGAGAGTTGTTTCCCAGCTTCCCAATAGCTGGAAGCAAGATGCTGTGGGACCAAACTCGCCCTGGGGAAAGAAGCCTGCACGTTGTGCCTTTCAGCTCTAGGGCAATGTAGCACACCCAGAGCAGAAGTTCTACTTCAGCCAGATCAAGCCTGCAAAGAAACTGCGTTTCACAGGCCTTTGGAAGAGAGGTTTCCGGTAGGCTGTAAGAGCACTGTGCAGAGCGAGTTGTTTCTCAGCTTCCCAAAGAGCTGGAAGCAAGATTCTGTGGGGCCCAACTCGCCCTTTGGAAAGAAGCCTGCACGTTGTGGCTCTAAGCTCTAGGGCAATGTAGCACACCCAGAGCAGAAGTTCTACTTCAGCCAGATCAGGCCTGCAAAGAAACTGCATTTCACAGGCCTTTGTGAGACATGTTCCCGGTAGGCTGTAAGAGCACTGTGCAGAGCGAGTTGTGTCTTAGCTTAACAAAGAGCTGGAAGCAAGATGCTGTGGGGCCCAACTCGCCCTTTGGAAAGAAGCCTGCACGTTGTGCCTTTGAGCTCTAGGGCAATGTAGAAGACCCAGAGCAGAAGTTCTACTTCAGCCAGATCATGCCTGCAAAGAAAGTGCGTTTCACAGGCCTTGGGAAGAGATGTTCCTGGTAGGCTGTAAGAGCACTGTGCAGAGCGAATTGTTTCTTAGCTTCCCAAAGAGCTGGAAGCAAGATGCTGTGGGGCCCAACTCGCCCTTGGGAAAGAACCCTGCACGTTGTGCCTTTCAGCTCTAGGGCAATGTAGCACACCCAGAGCAGAAGTTCTACTTCAGCCAGATGAGGCCTGCAAAGAAACTGCGTTTCACAGGCCTTTGGAAGAGATTTTCCCGGTAGGCTGTAAGAGCACTGTGCAGAGCGAGTTGTTTCTCAGCTTTCCAAAGAGCTGGAAGCAAGATTCTGTGGGGCCCAAGTCGCCCTTTGGAAAAAAGCCTGCGCGTTGTGCCTTTCAGCTCTAGAGCAATGTAGCACACCCAGAGCAGAAGTTCTACTTCAGCCAGATCAGGCCTGCAAAGAAACTGCGTTTCACAGGCCTTTGGAAGAGATGTTCCCGGTAGGCTGTAAGAGCACTGTGCAGAGCGAGTTGTTTCTTAGCTTCCCAAACAGCTAGTAAGCAAGATGCTGAGGGGCCCAAGTCGTCCTTTGTACAGAAGCCTGCATGTTGTGCCTTTCAGCTCTAGGGCAATGTGGCACACCCAGAACAGAAGTTCTACTTCAGCCAGATCAGGCCTGCAAAGAAACTGCGTTTCACAGGCCTTTGGAAGAGAAGTTCCCGGTAGGCTGTAAGAGCACTGTGCAGAGCGAGCTGTTTCTTAGCTTCCCAAAGAGCTGGAAGCAAGATGCTGTGGGGCCCGTCTCGCCCTTTGGAAAGAAGCCTGCACGATGTGCCTTTCAGCTCTAGGGCAATGTAGCACACCCAGAGCAGAAGTTCTACTTCAGCCAGATCAGGCCTGCAAAGAAACTGCGTTTCACAGGCCTTTGGAAGAGATGTTCCCGGTAGGCTGTAAGAGCACTGTGCAGAGCGAGTTGTTTCCAGGCTTCCCAAAGAGCTGTAAGCAAGATGCAGTGGGGCCCAAGTCGCCCTTTAGAAAGAAGCCTGCGCGTTGTGCCTTTCAGCTCTAGGGCAATGTAGCACACCCAGAGCAGAAGTTCTACTTCAGCCAGATCAGGCCTGCAAAGAAACTGCGTTTCACAGGCCTTTGGAAGAGATGTTCCCGGTAGGCTGTAAGAGCACTGTGCAGAGCGAGTTGTTTCCAGGCTTCCCAAAGAGCCCTAAGCAAGATGCAGTGGGGCCCAAGTCGCCCTTTAGAAAGAAGCCTGCGCGTTGTGCCTTTCAGCTCTAGGGCAATGTAGCACACCCAGAGCAGAAGTTCTACTTCAGCCAGATCAGGCCTGCAAAGCAACTGCGTTTCACAGGCCTTTGGAAGAGATGTTCCCGGTAGGCTGTAAGAGCACTGTGCAGAGCGAGTTGTTTCCTGGCTTCCCAAAGAGCTGGAAGCAAGATGCAGTGGGGCCCAACTCGCCCTTGGGAAAGAACCCTGCACGTTGTGCCTTTCAGCTCTAGGGCAATGTAGCACACCCAGAGCAGAAGTTCTACTTCAGCCAGATCAGGCCTGCTAAGAAACTGCGTTTCACAGGCCTTTGTGAGAGATGTTCCCCGTAGGCTGTAAGAGCACTGTGCAGTGCGAGTTGTTTCTTAGCTTCCCAAAGAGCTGGAAGCAAGATGCTGTGGGGCCCAACTCGCCCTTTGGACAGAAGCCTGCACGTTGTGCCTTTCAGCTCAAGGGCAATGTAGCACACCCAGAGCAGAAGTTCTACTTCAGCCAGATCAGGCCTGCAAAGAAACTGCGTTTCACAGGCCTTTGTGAGAGATGTTCCCCGTAGGCTGTAAGAGCACTGTGCAGAGCGAGTTGTTTCTTAGCTTCCCAAAGAGCTGGAAGCAAGATGCTGTGGGGCCAAGTCTCCCTTTGGAAAGAAGCCTGCACTTTGTGCCTTTCAGCTCTAGGGAAAGGTAGCACACCCAGAGCAGAAGTTGTACTTAGGGCAGATAAGGCCTGCGAAGAAAATGCGTTTCACAGGCCTTTGGAAGAGATGTTCCCGGTAGGCTGTAAGAGCACTGTGCAGAGCGAGTTGTTTCCAGGCTTCCCAAAGAGCTGTAAGCAAGATGCAGTGGGGCCCAAGTCGCCCTTTAGAAAGAAGCCTGCGTGTTGTGCCTTTCAGCTCTAGGGCAATGTAGCACACCCAGAGCAGAAGTTCTACTTCAGCCAGATCAGGCCTGCAAAGCAACTGCGTTTCACAGGCCTTTGGAAGAGATGTTCCCGGTAGGCTGTAAGAGCACTGTGCAGAGCGAGTTGTTTCCTGGCTTCCCAAAGAGCTGGAAGCAAGATGCAGTGGGGCCCAACTCGCCCTTGGGAAAGAACCCTGCACGTTGTGCCTTTCAGCTCTAGGGCAATGTAGCACACCCAGAGCAGAAGTTCTACTTCAGCCAGATCAGGCCTGCTAAGAAACTGCGTTTCACAGGCCTTTGTGAGAGATGTTCCCCGTAGGCTGTAAGAGCACTGTGCAGAGCGAGTTGTTTCTTAGCTTCCCAAAGAGCTGGAAGCAAGATGCTGTGGGGCCCAACTCGCCCTTTGGACAGAAGCCTGCACGTTGTGCCTTTCAGCTCAAGGGCAATGTAGCACACCCAGAGCAGAAGTTCTACTTCAGCCAGATCAGGCCTGCAAAGAAACTGCGTTTCACAGGCCTTTGTGAGAGATGTTCCCCGTAGGCTGTAAGAGCACTGTGCAGAGCGAGTTGTTTCTTAGCTTCCCAAAGAGCTGGAAGCAAGATGCTGTGGGGCCAAGTCTCCCTTTGGAAAGAAGCCTGCACTTTGTGCCTTTCAGCTCTAGGGAAAGGTAGCACACCCAGAGCAGAAGTTGTACTTAGGGCAGATAAGGCCTGCGAAGAAAATGCGTTTCACAGGCCTTTGGAAGAGATGTTCCCGGTAGGCTGTAAGAGCACTGTGCAGAGCGAGTTGTTTCCAGGCTTCCCAAAGAGCTGTAAGCAAGATGCAGTGGGCCCCAAGTCGCCCTTTAGAAAGAAGCCTGCGTGTTGTGCCTTTCAGCTCTAGGGCAATGTAGCACACCCAGAGCAGAAGTTCTACTTCAGCCAGATCAGGCCTGCAAAGAAACTGCGTTTCACAGGCCTTTGGAAGAGATGTTCCCGGTAGGCTGTAAGAGCACTGTGCAGAGCGAGTTGTTTCCTGGCTTCCCAAAGAGCTGGAAGCAAGATGCAGTGGGGCCCAACTCGCCCTTGGGAAAGAACCCTGCACGTTGTGCCTTTCAGCTCTAGGGCAATGTAGCACACCCAGAGCAGAAGTTCTACTTCAGCCAGATCAGCCCTGCTAAGAAACTGCGTTTCACAGGCCTTTGGAAGAGATGTTCCCGGTAGGCTATAAGAGCACTGTGCAGAGCGAGTTGTTTCTTAGCTTCCCAAAGAGCTGGAAGCAAGATGCTGTGGGGCCCAACTCGCCCTTTGGACAGAAGCCTGCACGTTGTGCCTTTCAGCTCAAGGGCAATGTAGCACACCCAGAGCAGAAGTTCTACTTCAGCCAGATCAGGCCTGCAAAGAAACTGCGTTTCACAGGCCTTTGTGAGAGATGTTCCCCGTAGGCTGTAAGAGCACTGTGCAGAGCGAGTTGTTTCTTAGCTTCCCAAAGAGCTGGAAGCAAGATGCTGTGGGGCCAAGTCTACCTTTGGAAAGAAGCCTGCACTTTGTGCCTTTCAGCTCTAGGGAAAGGTAGCACACCCAGAGCAGAAGTTGTACTTAGGGCAGATAAGGCCTGCGAAGAAAATGCGTTTCACAGGCCTTTGGAAGAGATGTTCCCGGTAGGCTGTAAGAGCACTCTGCAGAGCGAGTTGTTTCTTAGCTTCCCAAAGAGCTGGAAGCAAGATGCTGTGGGGCCCAACTCGCCCTTTGGAAAGAAGCCTGCACGTTGTGCCTTTCAGCTCTAGGGCAAAGTAGCACACCCAGAGCAGAAGTCCTACTTCAGCCAGATCAGGCCTGCAAAGAAACTGCGTTTCACAGGCCTTTGGAAGACATGTTCCCGGTAGGCTGTAAGAGCACTGTGCAGAGCGAGTTGTTTCTTAGCTTCCCAAAGAGCTGGAAGCAAGATGCTGTGGGGCCCAACTCGCCCTTTGGAAAGAAGCCTGCACGTTGTGGCTCTAAGCTCTAGGGCAATGTAGCACACCCAGAGCAGAAGTTCTACTTCAGCCAGATCAGGCCTGCAAAGAAACTGCGTTTCACAGGCCTTTGGAAGAGATGTTCCCGGTAGGCTCTAAGAGCACTGTGCAGAGCGAGCTGTTTCTCAGCTTCCCAAAGAGCTGGAATCAAGATGCTGTGGGGCCCAAGTCGCCCTTTGGAAAGAATCCTGCACGATGTGCCTTTCAGCTCTAGGGCAATGTAGCACACCCAGTGCAGAAGTTCTACTTCAGCCAGATCAGGCCTGCAAAGAAACGGCGTTTCACAGGCCTTTGGAAGAGATGTTCCCGGTAGGCAGTAAGAGCACTGTGCAGAGCGAGCTGTTTCTTAGCTTCCCAAAGAGCTGGAAGCAAGATGCTGTGGGGCCCAACTCGCACTTGGGAAAGAACCCTGCACGTTGTGCCTTTCAGCTCTAGGGCAATGTAGCACAACCAGAGCAGAAGTTCTACTTCAGCCAGATCAGGCCTGCAAAGAAACGGCGTTTCACAGGCCTTTGGAAGAGATTTTCCCGGTAGGCTGTAAGAGCACTGTGCAGAGCGAGTTGTTTCTCAGCTTCCCAAAGAGCTGGAAGCAAGATTCTGTGGGGCCCAACTCGCCCTTTGGAAAGAAGCCTGCACGTTGTGGCTCTAAGCTCCAGGGCAATGTAGCACACCCAGAGCAGAAGTTGTACTTCAGCCAGATCAGGCCTGCAAAGAAACTGCGTTTCACAGGCCTTTGGAAGAGATGTTCCCGGTAGGCTGTAAGAGCACTGTGCAGAGCGAGCTGTTTCTCAGCTTCCCAAAGAGCTGGAATCAAGATGCTGTGGGGCCCAAGTCGCCCTTTGGAAAGAATCATGCACGATGTGCCTTTCAGCTCTAGGGCAATGTAGCACACCCAGTGCAGAAGTTCTACTTCAGCCAGATCAGGCCTGCAAAGAAACGGCGTTTCACAGGCCTTTGGAAGAGATGTTCCCGGTAGGCGGTAAGAGCACTGTGCAGAGCGAGCTGTTTCTTAGCTTCCCAAAGAGCTGGAAGCAAGATGCTGTGGGGCCCAACTCGCCCTTTGCAAAGCAGCCTGCACGATGTGCCTTTCAGCTCTAGGGCAAAGTGGCACACCCAGAGCAGAAGTTCTACTTCAGCCAGATCAGGCCTGAAAAGAAACTGCGTTTCACAGGCCTTTGGAAGAGATGTTCCCGGTAGGCTGTAAGAGCACTGTGCAGAGCGAGTTGTTTCTTAGCTTCCCAAAGAGCTGGAAGCAAGATGCTGTGGGGCCCAACTCGCCCTTTGGAAAGAAGCCTGCACGATCTGCCTTTCAGCTCTAGGGCAATGTAGCACACCCAGAGCAGAAGTTCAACTTCAGACAGATCAGGCCTGCAAAGAAACTGCGTTTCACAGGCCTTTGGAAGAGATGTTCCCGGTAGGCAGTAAGAGCACTGTGCAGAGCGAGTTGTTTCTTAGCTTGCCAAAGAGCTGGAAGCAAGATGCTGTGGGGCCCAATCGCCCTTTGGAGAGAAGCCTGCACGTTGTGCCTTTAAGCTCTAGGGCAATGTAGCACACCCAGAGCAGAAGTTGTACTTCAGCCAGATCAGGCCTGCAAAGAAACTGCGTTTCACAGGCCTTTGTGAGAGATGTTCCCGGTAGGCTGTAAGAGCACTGTGCAGAGCGAGTTGTTTCTTAGCTTCCCAAAGAGCTGGAAGCAAGATGCTGTGGGGCCAAGTCTCCCTTTGGAAAGAAGCCTGCAGTTTGTGCCTTTCAGCTCTAGGGAAATGTAGCACACCCAGAGCAGAAGTTCTACTTCGGGCAGATAAGGCCTGCGAAGAAAATGCGTTTCACAGGCCTTTGGAAGAGATGTTCCCGGTAGGCTGTAAGAGCACTGTGCAGAGCGAGTTGTTTCTTAGCTTCCCAAAGAGCTGGAAGCAAGATGCAGTGGGGCCCATCTCGCCCTTTGGAAAGAAGCCTGCACGATGTGCCTTTCAGCTCTAGGGCAATGTAGCACAAGCAGAGCAGAAGTTCTACTTCAGCCAGATCAGGCCTGCAAAGAAACTGCGTTTCACAGGCCTTTGGAAGAGATGTTCCCGGTAGGCTGTAAGAGCACTGTGCAGAGCGAGTTGTTTCTCAGCTTCCCAAAGAGCTGGAAGCAAGATTCTGTGGGGCCCAAGTCGCCCTTTGGAAAGAAGCCTGCGCGTTGTGCCTTTCAGCTCTAGAGCAATGTAGCACACCCAGAGCAGAAGTTCTACTTCAGCCAGATCAGGCCTGCAAAGAAACTGCGTTTCACAGGCCTTTGGAAGAGATGTTCCCGGTAGGCTGTAAGAGCACAGGGCAGAGCGAGTTGTTTCTTAGCTTCCCAAAGAGCTGGAAGCAAGATGCTTTGGGGCCCAACTCGCCCTTTGGAAAGAAGCCTGCGCGTTGTGCCTTTCAGCTCTAGGGCAATGTAGCACACCCAGAGCAGACGTTGTACTTCATCCAGATCAGGCCTGCAAAGAAACTGCGTTTCACAGGCCTTTGGAAGAGAAGTGCCCGGTAGGCTGTAAGAGCACTGTGCAGAGCGAGCTGTTTCTTAGCTTCCCAAAGAGCTGGAAGCAAGATGCTGTGGGGCCCAACTCGCCCTTTGGAAAGAAGCCTGCACGATGTGCCTTTCAGCTTTAGGGCAATGTGGCACACCCAGAGCAGAAGTTCTACTTCAGCCAGATCAGGCCTGCTAAGAAACTGCGTTTCACAGGCCTTTGGAAGAGATGTTCCCGGTAGGCTGTAAGAGCACTGTGCAGAGCGAGTTGTTTCTTAGCTTGCCAAAGAGCTGGAAGCAAGATGCTGTGGGGCCCAAGTCGCCCTTTGGAGAGAAGCCTGCACGTTGTGCCTTTAAGCTCTAGGGCAATGTAGCACACCCAGAGCAGAAGTTGTACTTCAGCCAGATCAGGCCTGCAAAGAAACTGCGTTTCACAGGCCTTTGTGAGAGATGTTCCCGGTAGGCTGTAAGAGCACTGTGCATAGCGAGTTGTTTCTTAGCTTCCCAAAGAGCTGGAAGCAAGATGCTGTGGGGCCAAGTCTCCCTTTGGAAAGAAGCCTGCACTTTGTGCCTTTCAGCTCTAGGGAAAGGTAGCACACCCAGAGCAGAAGTTGTACTTAGGGCAGATAAGGCCTGCGAAGAAAATGCGTTTCACAGGCCTTTGGAAGAGATGTTCCCGGTAGGCTGTAAGAGCACTGTGCAGAGCGAGTTGTTTCTTAGCTTCACAAAGAGCTGGAAGCAAGATGCAGTGGGGCCCATCTCGCCCTTTGGAAAGAAGCCTGCACGATGTGCCTTTCAGCTCTAGGGCAATGTAGCACAAGCAGAGCAGAAGTTCTACTTCAGCCAGATCAGGCCTGCAAAGAAACTGCGTTTCACAGGCCTTTGGAAGAGATGTTCCCGGTAGGCTGTAAGAGCACTGTGCAGAGCGAGTTGTTTCCTGGCTTCCCAAAGAGCTGGAAGCAAGATGCAGTGGGGCCCAACTCGCCCTTTGGAAAGAACCCTGCACGTTGTGCCTTTCAGCTCTAGGGCAATGTAGCACATCCAGAGCAGAAGTTGTACTTCAGCCAGATCAGGCCTGCAAAGAAATTGCGTTTCACAGGCCTTTGGAAGAGATGTTCCCGGTAGGCTGTAAGAGCACTGTGCAGAGAGAGTTGTTTCCCAGCTTCCCAATAGCTGGAAGCAAGATGCTGTGGGACCAAACTCTCCCTGGGGAAAGAAGCCTGCACGTTGTGCCTTTCAGCTCTAGGGCAATGTAGCACACCCAGAGCAGAAGTTCTACTTCAGCCAGATCAAGCCTGCAAAGAAACTGCGTTTCACAGGCCTTTGGAAGAGAGGTTTCCGGTAGGCTGTAAGAGCACTGTGCAGAGCGAGTTGTTTCTCAGCTTCCCAAAGAGCTGGAAGCAAGATTCTGTGGGGCCCAACTCGCCCTTTGGAAAGAAGCCTGCACGTTGTGGCTCTAAGCTCTAGTGCAATGTAGCACACCCAGAGCAGAAGTTCTACTTCAGCCAGATCAGGCCTGCAAAGAAACTGCATTTCACAGGCCTTTGTGAGACATGTTCCCGGTAGGCTGTAAGAGCACTGTGCAGAGCGAGTTGTCTCTTAGCTTAACAAAGAGCTGGAAGCAAGATGCTGTGGGGCCCAACTCGCCCTTGGGAAAGAACCCTGCGCGTTGTGCCTTTCAGCTCTAGAGCAATGTAGCACACCCAGAGCAGAAGTTCTACTTCAGCCAGATCAGGCATGCAAAGAAACTGCGTTTCACAGGCCTTTGGAAGAGATGTTCCCGGTAGGCTGTAAGAGCACTGGGCAGAGCGAGTTGTTTCTTAGCTTCCCAAAGAGCTGGAAGCAAGATGCTTTGGGGCCCAACTCGCCCTTTGGAAAGAAGCCTGCACGTTGTGCCTTTCAGCTCTAGGGCAATGTAGCACACCCAGAGCAGACGTTGTACTTCATCCAGATCAGGCCTGCAAAGAAACTGCGTTTCACAGGCCTTTGGAAGAGAAGTTCCCGGTAGGCTGTAAGAGCACTGTGCAGAGCGAGCTGTTTCTTAGCTTCCCAAAGAGCTGGAAGCAAGATGCTGTGGGGCCCGTCTCGCCCTTTGGAAAGAAGCCTGCACGATGTGCCTTTCAGCTCTAGGGCAATGTAGCACACCCAGAGCAGAAGTTCTACTTCAGCCCGATCAGGCCTGCAAAGAAACTGCGTTTCACAGGCCTTTGGAAGAGATGTTCCCGGTAGGCTGTAAGAGCACTGTGCAGAGCGAGTTGTTTCCAGGCTTCCCAAAGAGCTGGAAGCAAGATGCAGTGGGGCCCAAGTCGCCCTTTAGAAAGAAGCCTGCGCGTTGTGCCTTTCAGCTCTAGAGCAATGTAGCACACCCAGAGCAGAAGTTCTACTTCAGCCAGATCAGGCCTGCAAAGAAACTGCGTTTCACAGGCCTTTGGAAGAGATGTTCCCGGTAGGCTGTAAGAGCACTGTGCAGAGCGAGTTGTTTCCTGGCTTCCCAAAGAGCTGGAAGCAAGATGCAGTGGGGCCCAACTCGCCCTTGGGAAAGAAGCCTGCACGTTGTGCCTTTCAGCTCTAGGGCAATGTAGCACACGCAGAGCAGAAGTTCTACTTCAGCCAGATCAGGCCTGCAAAGAAACTGCGTTTCACAGGCCTTTGTGAGAGATGTTCCCCGTAGGCTGTAAGAGCACTGTGCAGAGCGAGTTGTTTATTAGCTTCCCAAAGAGCTGGAAGCAAGATGCTGTGGGGCCAAGTCTCCCTTTGGAAAGAAGCCTGCACTTTGTGCCTTTCAGCTCTAGGGAAAGGTAGCACACCCAGAGCAGAAGTTGTACTTAGGGCAGATAAGGCCTGCGAAGAAAATGCGTTTCACAGGCCTTTGGAAGAGATGTTCCCGGTAGGCTGTAAGAGCACTGTGCAGAGCGAGTTTTTCTTAGCTTCCCAAAGAGCTGGAAGCAAGATGCAGTGGGGCCCATCTCGCCCTTTGGAAAGAAGCCTGCACGATGTGCCTTTCAGCTCTAGGGCAATGTAGCACAAGCAGAGCAGAAGTTCTACTTCAGCCAGATCAGGCCTGCAAAGAAACTGCGTTTCACAGGCCTTTGGAAGAGATGTTCCCGGTAGGCTGTAAGAGCACTGTGCAGAGCGAGTTGTTTCCTGGCTTCCCAAAGAGCTGGAAGCAAGATGCAGTGGGGCCCAACTCGCCCTTTGGAAAGAACCCTGCACGTTGTGCCTTTCAGCTCTAGGGCAATGTAGCACACCCAGAGCAGAAGTTCTACTTCAGCCAGATCAGGCCTGCAAAGAAACTGCGTTTCACAGGCCTTTGTGAGAGATGTTCCCCGTAGGCTGTAAGAGCACTGTGCAGAGCGAGTTGTTTCTTAGCTTCCCAAAGAGCTGGAAGCAAGATGCTGTGGGGCCAAGTCTCCCTTTGGAAAGAAGCCTGCACTTTGTGCCTTTCAGCTCTAGGGAAATGTAGCACACCCAGAGCAGAAGTTGTACTTAGGGCAGATAAGGCCGGCGAAGAAAATGCGTTTCACAGGCCTTTGGAAGAGATGTTCCCGGTAGGCTGTAAGAGCACTGTGCAGAGCGAGTTGTTTCTTAGCTTCCCAAAGAGCTGGAAGCAAGATGCTGTGGGGCCCAACTCGCCCTTTGGAAAGAAGCCTGCACGATCTGCCTTTCAGCTCTAGGGCAATGTAGCACACCCAGAGCAGAAGTTCTACTTCAGACAGATCAGGCCTGCAAAGAAACTGCGTTTCACAGGCCTTTGGAAGAGATGTTCCCGGTAGGCTGTAAGAGCACTGTGCAGAGCGAGTTGTTTCTTAGCTTGCCAAAGAGCTGGAAGCAAGATGCTGTGGGGCCCAATCGCCCTTTGGAGAGAAGCCTGCACGTTGTGCCTTTAAGCTCTAGGGCAATGTAGCACACCCAGAGCAGAAGTTGTACTTCAGCCAGATCAGGCCTGCAAAGAAACTGCGTTTCACAGGCCTTTGTGAGAGATGTTCCCGGTAGGCTGTAAGAGCACTGTGCAGAGCGAGTTGTTTCTTAGCTTCCCAAAGAGCTGGAAGCAAGATGCTGTGGGGCCAAGTCTCCCTTTGGAAAGAAGCCTGCACTTTGTGCCTTTCAGCTCTAGGGAAAGGTAGCACACCCAGAGCAGAAGTTGTACTTAGGGCAGATAAGGCCTGCGAAGAAAATGCGTTTCACAGGCCTTTGGAAGAGATGTTCCCGGTAGGCTGTAAGAGCACTGTGCAGAGCGAGTTTTTCTTAGCTTCCCAAAGAGCTGGAAGCAAGATGCAGTGGGGCCCATCTCGCCCTTTGGAAAGAAGCCTGCACGATGTGCCTTTCAGCTCTAGGGCAATGTAGCACAAGCAGAGCAGAAGTTCTACTTCAGCCAGATCAGGCCTGCAAAGAAACTGCGTTTCACAGGCCTTTGGAAGAGATGTTCCCGGTAGGCTGTAAGAGCACTGTGCAGAGCGAGTTGTTTCCAGGCTTCCCAAAGAGCTGGAAGCAAGATGCAGTGGGGCCCAACTCGCCCTTTGGAAAGAACCCTGCACGTTGTGCCTTTCAGCTCTAGGGCAATGTAGCACACCCAGAGCAGAAGTTCTACTTCAGCCAGATCAGGCCTGCAAAGAAACTGCGTTTCACAGGCCTTTGTGAGAGATGTTCCCCGTAGGCTGTAAGAGCACTGTGCAGAGCGAGTTGTTTCTTAGCTTCCCAAAGAGCTGGAAGCAAGATGCTGTGGGGCCAAGTCTCCCTTTGGAAAGAAGCCTGCACTTTGTGCCTTTCAGCTCTAGGGAAAGGTAGCACACCCAGAGCAGAAGTTGTACTTAGGGCAGATAAGGCCGGCGAAGAAAATGCGTTTCACAGGCCTTTGGAAGAGATGTTCCCGGTAGGCTGTAAGAGCACTGTGCAGAGCGAGTTGTTTCTTAGCTTCCCAAAGAGCTGGAAGCAAGATGCAGTGGGGCCCATCTCGCCCTTTGGAAAGAAGCCTGCACGATGTGCCTTTCAGCTCTAGGGCAATGTAGCACAAGCAGAGCAGAAGTTCTACTTCAGCCAGATCAGGCCTGCAAAGAAACTGCGTTTCACAGGCCTTTGGAAGAGATGTTCCCGGTAGGCTGTAAGAGCACTGTGCAGAGCGAGTTGTTTCTTAGCTTCCCAAAGAGCTGGAAGCAAGATGCTGTGGGGCCCAACTCGCCCTTTGGACAGAAGCCTGCACGATGTGCCTTTCAGCTCAAGGGCAATGTCGCACACCCAGAGCAGAAGTTCTACTTCAGCCAGATCAGGCCTGCAAAGAAACTGCGTTTCACAGGCCTTTGTGAGAGATGTTCCCCGTAGGCTGTAAGAGCACTGTGCAGAGCGAGTTGTTTCTTAGCTTCCCAAAGAGCTGGAAGCAAGATGCTGTGGGGCCAAGTCTCCCTTTGGAAAGAAGCCTGCACTTTGTGCCTTTCAGCTCTAGGGAAAGGTAGCACACCCAGAGCAGAAGTTGTACTTAGGGCAGATAAGGCCTGCGAAGAAAATGCGTTTCACAGGCCTTTGGAAGAGATGTTCCCGGTAGGCTGTAAGAGCACTGTGCAGAGCGAGTTGTTTCTTAGCTTCCCAAAGAACTGGAAGCAAGATGCAGTGGGGCCCATCTCGCCCTTTGGAAAGAAGCCTGCACGATGTGCCTTTCAGCTCTAGGGCAATGTAGCACAAGCAGAGCAGAAGTTGTACTTCAGCCAGATCAGGCCTGCAAAGAAATTGCGTTACACAGGCCTTTGGAAGAGATGTTCCCGGTAGGCTGTAAGAGCACTGTGCAGAGAGAGTTGTTTCCCAGCTTCCCAATAGCTGGAAGCAAGATGCTGTGGGACCAAACTCGCCCTTGGGAAAGAAGCCTGCACGTTGTGCCTTTCAGCTCTAGGGCAATGTAGCACACCCAGAGCAGAAGTTCTACTTAGGGCAGATAAGGCCTGCGAAGAAACTGCGTTTCACAGGCCTTTGGAAGAGATGTTCCCGGTAGGCTGTAAGAGCACTGGGCAGAGCGAGTTGTTTCTTAGCTTCCCAAAGAGCTGGAAGCAAGATGCTTTGGGGCCCAACTCGCCCTTTGGAAAGAAGCCTGCACGTTGTGCCTTTCAGCTCTAGGGCAATGTAGCACACCCCGAGCAGACGTTGTACTTCATCCAGATCAGGCCTGCAAAGAAACTGCGTTTCACAGGCCTTTGGAAGAGAAGTGCCCGGTAGGCTGTAAGAGCACTGTGCAGAGCGAGCTGTTTCTTAGCTTCCCAAAGAGCT
Organism: Equus przewalskii; assembly: GCF_037783145.1. NCBI lineage: Eukaryota > Metazoa > Chordata > Mammalia > Perissodactyla > Equidae > Equus > Equus przewalskii. The sequence goes on along the minus strand of NW_027227566.1, from coordinate 38,064 downwards.
GGAAGCAAGATGCTGTGGGGCCCAACTCACCCTTTGCAAAGCAGCCTGCACGATGTGCCTTTCAGCTCTAGGGCAATGTGGCACACCCAGAGCAGAAGTTCTACTTCAGCCAGATCAGGCCTGAAAAGAAACTGCGTTTCACAGGCCTTTGGAAGAGATGTTCCCGGTAGGCTGTAAGAGCACTGTGCAGAGCGAGTTGTTTCTTAGCTTCCCAAAGAGCTGGAAGCAAGATGCTGTGGGGCCCAAGTCGCCCTTTGGAGAGAAGCCTGCACGTTGTGCCTTTAAGCTCTACGGCAATGTAGCACACCCAGAGCAGAAGTTGTACTTCAGCCAGATCAGGTCTGCAAAGAAACTGCGTTTCACAGGCCTTTGTGAGAGATGTTCCCGGTAGGCTGTAAGAGCACTGTGCATAGCGAGTTGTTTCTTAGCTTCCCAAAGAGCTGGAAGCAAGATGCTGTGGGGCCAAGTCTCCCTTTGGAAAGAAGCCTGCACTTTGTGCCTTTCAGCTCTAGGGAAAGGTAGCACACCCAGAGCAGAAGTTGTACTTAGGGCAGATAAGGCCTGCGAAGAAAATGCGTTTCACAGGCCTTTGGAAGAGATGTTCCCGGTAGGCTGTAAGAGCACTGTGCAGAGAGAGTTGTTTCCCAGCTTCCCAATAGCTGGAAGCAAGATGCTGTGGGACCAAACTCTCCCTGGGGAAAGAAGCCTGCACGTTGTGCCTTTCAGCTCTAGGGCAATGTAGCACACCCAGAGCAGAAGTTCTACTTCAGCCAGATCAAGCCTGCAAAGAAACTGCGTTTCACAGGCCTTTGGAAGAGAGGTTTCCGGTAGGCTGTAAGAGCACTGTGCAGAGCGAGTTGTTTCTCAGCTTCCCAAAGAGCTGGAAGCAAGATTCTGTGGGGCCCAACTCGCCCTTTGGAAAGAAGCCTGCACGTTGTGGCTCTAAGCTCTAGTGCAATGTAGCACACCCAGAGCAGAAGTTCTACTTCAGCCAGATCAGGCCTGCAAAGAAACTGCATTTCACAGGCCTTTGTGAGACATGTTCCCGGTAGGCTGTAAGAGCACTGTGCAGAGCGAGTTGTCTCTTAGCTTAACAAAGAGCTGGAAGCAAGATGCTGTGGGGCCCAACTCGCCCTTTGGAAAGAAGCCTGCACGTTGTGCCTTTGAGCTCTAGGGCAATGTAGAAGACCCAGAGCAGAAGTTCTACTTCAGCCAGATCAGGCCTGCAAAGAAACTGCGTTTCACAGGCCTTTGGAAGAGATGTTCCCGGTAGGCTGTAAGAGCACTGTGCAGAGCGAGTTGTTTCTTAGCTTCCCAAACAGCTAGTAAGCAAGATGCTGAGGGGCCCAAGTCGTCCTTTGTACAGAAGCCTGCACGTTGTGCCTTTCAGCTCTAGGGCAATGTGGCACACCCAGAACAGAAGTTCTACTTCAGCCAGATCAGGCCTGCAAAGAAACTGCGTTTCACAGGCCTTTGGAAGAGAAGTTCCCGGTAGGCTGTAAGAACACTGTGCAGAGCGAGCTGTTTCTTAGCTTCCCAAAGAGCTGGAAGCAAGATGCTGTGGGGCCCGTCTCGCCCTTTGGAAAGAAGCCTGCACGATGTGCCTTTCAGCTCTAGGGCAATGTAGCACACCCAGAGCAGAAGTTCTACTTCAGCCAGATCAGGCCTGCAAAGAAACTGTGTTTCACAGGCCTTTGGAAGAGATGTTCCCGGTAGGCTGTAAGAGCACTGTCCAGAGCGAGTTGTTTCCAGGCTTCCCAAAGAGCTGTAAGCAAGATGCAGTGGGGCCCAAGTCGCCCTTTAGAAAGAAGCCTGCGCGTTGTGCCTTTCAGCTCTAGGGCAATGTAGCACACCCAGAGCAGAAGTTCTACTTCAGCCAGATCAGGCCTGCAAAGAAACTGCGTTTCACAGGCCTTTGGAAGAGATGTTCCCGGTAGGCTGTAAGAGCACTGTGCAGAGCGAGTTGTTTCCAGGCTTCCCAAAGAGCTGTAAGCAAGATGCAGTGGGGCCCAATTCGCCCTTTAGAAAGAAGCCTGCGCGTTTTGTCTTTCAGCTCTAGGGCAATGTAGCACACCCAGAGCAGAAGTTCTACTTCAGCCAGATCATGCCTGCAAAGCAACTGCGTTTCACAGGCCTTTGGAAGAGATGTTCCCGGTAGGCTGTAAGAGCACTGTGCAGAGCGACTTGTTTCCTGGCTTCCCAAAGAGCTGGAAGCAAGATGCAGTGGGGCCCAACTCGCCCTTGGGAAAGAACCCTGCACGTTGTGCCTTTCAGCTCTAGGGCAATGTAGCACACCCAGAGCAGAAGTTCTACTTCAGCCAGATCAGGCCTGCTAAGAAACTGCGTTTCACAGGCCTTTGGAAGAGATTTTCCCGGTAGGCTGTAAGAGCACTGTGCAGAGCGAGTTGTTTCTTAGCTTCCCAAAGAGCTGGAAGCAAGATGCTGTGGGGCCCAACTCGCCCTTTGGACAGAAGCCTGCACGTTGTGCCTTTCAGCTCAAGGGCAATGTAGCACACCCAGAGCAGAAGTTGTACTTCAGCCAGATCAGGCCTGCAAAGAAACTGCGTTTCACAGGCCTTTGTGAGAGATGTTCCCGGTAGGCTGTAAGAGCACTGTGCAGAGCGAGTTGTTTCTTAGCTTAACAAAGAGCTGGAAGCAAGATGCTGTGGGGCAGAACTCGCCCTTTGGAAAGAAGCCTGCACGTTGTGCCTTTGAGCTCTAGGGCAATGTAGAAGACCCAGAGCAGAAGTTCTACTTCAGCCAGATCATGCCTGCAAAGAAAGTGCATTTCACAGGCCTTGGGAAGAGATGTTCCTGGTAGGCTGTAAGAGCACTGTGCAGAGCGAATTGTTTCTTAGCTTCCCAAATAGCTGGAAGCAAGATGCTGTGGGGCCCAACTCGCCCTTGGGAAAGAACCCTGCACGTTGTGCCTTTCAGCTCTAGGGCAAAGTAGCACACCCAGAGCAGAAGTTCTACTTCAGCCAGATCAGGCCTGCAAAGAAACTGCGTTTCACAGGCCTTTGGAAGAGATGTTCCCGGTAGGCTGTAAGAGCACTGTGCAGAGCGAGTTGTTTCTTAGCTTCCCAAAGAGCTGGAAGCAAGATGCTGTGGGACCCAACTCCCCCTTTGGAAAGAAGCCTGCACGTTGTGCCTTTCAGCTCTAGGGCAATGTAGCACACCCAGAGCAGAAGTTCTACTTCAGCCAGATCAGGCCTGCAAAGAAACTGCGTTTCACAGGCCTTTGGAAGAGATGTTTCCGGTAGGCTGTAAGAGCACTGTTCAAAGCGAGTTGTTTCTCAGCTTCCCAAAGAGCTGGAAGCAAGATTCTGTGGGGCCCAAGTCGCCCTTTGGAAAGAAGCCTGCGCGTTGTGCCTTTCAGCTCTAGAGCAATGTAGCACACCCAGAGCAGAAGTTCTACTTCAGCCAGATCAGGCCTGCAAAGAAACTGCGCTTCACAGGCCTTTGGAAGAGATTTTCCGGGTAGGCTGTAAGAGTACTGTGCAGAGCGAGTTGTTTCTCAGCTTTCCAAAGAGCTGGAAGCAAGATTCTGTGGGGCCCAAGTCGCCCTTTGGAAAAAAGCCTGCGCGTTGTGCCTTTCAGCTCTAGGGCAATGTAGCACACCCAGAGCAGACGTTGTACTTCATCCAGATCAGGCCTGCAAAGAAACTGCGTTTCACAGTCCTTTGGAAGAGATGTTCCCGGTAGGCTGTAAGAGCACTGTGCAGAGCGAGTTGTTTCTTAGCTTCCCAAACAGCTAGGAAGCAAGATGCTGAGGGGCCCAAGTCGTCCTTTGGACAGAAGCCTGCACGTTGTGCCTTTCAGCTCTAGGGCAATGTGGCACACCCAGAACAGAAGTTCTACTTCAGCCAGATCAGGCCTGCAAAGAAACTGCGTTTCACAGGCCTTTGGAAGAGAAGTGCCCGGTAGGCTGTAAGAGCACTGTGCAGAGCGAGCTGTTTCTTAGCTTCCCAAAGAGCTGGAAGCAAGATGCTGTGGGGCCCAACTCACCCTTTGCAAAGAAGCCTGCACGATGTGCCTTTCAGCTCTAGGGCAATGTGGCACACCCAGAGCAGAAGTTCTACTTCAGCCAGATCAGGCCTGAAAAGAAACTGCGTTTCACAGGCCTTTGGAAGAGATGTTCCCGGTAGGCTGTAAGAGCACTGTGCAGAGCGAGTTGTTTCTTAGCTTCCCAAAGAGCTGGAAGCAAGATGCTGTGGGGCCCAAGTCGCCCTTTGGAGAGAAGCCTGCACGTTGTGCCTTTAAGCTCTACGGCAATGTAGCACACCCAGAGCAGAAGTTGTACTTCAGCCAGATCAGGTCTGCAAAGAAACTGCGTTTCACAGGCCTTTGTGAGAGATGTTCCCGGTAGGCTGTAAGAGCACTGTGCATAGCGAGTTGTTTCTTAGCTTCCCAAAGAGCTGGAAGCAAGATGCTGTGGGGCCAAGTCTCCCTTTGGAAAGAAGCCTGCACTTTGTGCCTTTCAGCTCTAGGGAAAGGTAGCACACCCAGAGCAGAAGTTGTACTTAGGGCAGATAAGGCCTGCGAAGAAAATGCGTTTCACAGGCCTTTGGAAGAGATGTTCCCGGTAGGCTGTAAGAGCACTGTGCAGAGCGAGTTGTTTCTTAGCTTCACAAAGAGCTGGAAGCAAGATGCAGTGGGGCCCATCTCGCCCTTTGGAAAGAAGCCTGCACGATGTGCCTTTCAGCTCTAGGGCAATGTAGCACAAGCAGAGCAGAAGTTCTACTTCAGCCAGATCAGGCCTGCAAAGAAACTGCGTTTCACAGGCCTTTGGAAGAGATGTTCCCGGTAGGCTGTAAGAGCACTGTGCAGAGCGAGTTGTTTCCTGGCTTCCCAAAGAGCTGGAAGCAAGATGCAGTGGGGCCCAACTCGCCCTTTGGAAAGAACCCTGCACGTTGTGCCTTTCAGCTCTAGGGCAATGTAGCACACCCAGAGCAGAAGTTGTACTTCAGCCAGATCAGGCCTGCAAAGAAATTGCGTTTCACAGGCCTTTGGAAGAGATGTTCCCGGTAGGCTGTAAGAGCACTGTGCAGAGAGAGTTGTTTCCCAGCTTCCCAATAGCTGGAAGCAAGATGCTGTGGGACCAAACTCTCCCTGGGGAAAGAAGCCTGCACGTTGTGCCTTTCAGCTCTAGGGCAATGTAGCACACCCAGAGCAGAAGTTCTACTTCAGCCAGATCAAGCCTGCAAAGAAACTGCGTTTCACAGGCCTTTGGAAGAGAGGTTTCCGGTAGGCTGTAAGAGCACTGTGCAGAGCGAGTTGTTTCTCAGCTTCCCAAAGAGCTGGAAGCAAGATTCTGTGGGGCCCAACTCGCCCTTTGGAAAGAAGCCTGCACGTTGTGGCTCTAAGCTCTAGTGCAATGTAGCACACCCAGAGCAGAAGTTCTACTTCAGCCAGATCAGGCCTGCAAAGAAACTGCATTTCACAGGCCTTTGTGAGACATGTTCCCGGTAGGCTGTAAGAGCACTGTGCAGAGCGAGTTGTCTCTTAGCTTAACAAAGAGCTGGAAGCAAGATGCTGTGGGGCCAACTCGCCCTTTGGAAAGAAGCCTGCACGTTGTGCCTTTGAGCTCTAGGGCAATGTAGAAGACCCAGAGCAGAAGTTCTACTTCAGCCAGATCAGGCCTGCAAAGAAACTGCGTTTCACAGGCCTTTGGAAGAGATGTTCCCGGTAGGCTGTAAGAGCACTGTGCAGAGCGAGTTGTTTCTTAGCTTCCCAAACAGCTAGTAAGCAAGATGCTGAGGGGCCCAAGTCGTCCTTTGTACAGAAGCCTGCACGTTGTGCCTTTCAGATCTAGGGCAATGTGGCACACCCAGAACAGAAGTTCTACTTCAGCCAGATCAGGCCTGCAAAGAAACTGCGTTTCACAGGCCTTTGGAAGAGAAGTTCCCGGTAGGCTGTAAGAACACTGTGCAGAGCGAGCTGTTTCTTAGCTTCCCAAAGAGCTGGAAGCAAGATGCTGTGGGGCCCGTCTCGCCCTTTGGAAAGAAGCCTGCACGATGTGCCTTTCAGCTCTAGGGCAATGTAGCACACCCAGAGCAGAAGTTCTACTTCAGCCAGATCAGGCCTGCAAAGAAACTGTGTTTCACAGGCCTTTGGAAGAGATGTTCCCGGTAGGCTGTAAGAGCACTGTCCAGAGCGAGTTGTTTCCAGGCTTCCCAAAGAGCTGTAAGCAAGATGCAGTGGGGCCCAAGTCGCCCTTTAGAAAGAAGCCTGCGCGTTGTGCCTTTCAGCTCTAGGGCAATGTAGCACACCGAGAGCAGAAGTTCTACTTCAGCCAGATCAGGCCTGCAAAGAAACTGCGTTTCACAGGCCTTTGGAAGAGATGTTCCCGGTAGGCTGTAAGAGCACTGTGCAGAGCGAGTTGTTTCCAGGCTTCCCAAAGAGCTGTAAGCAAGATGCAGTGGGGCCCAAGTCGCCCTTTAGAAAGAAGCCTGCGCGTTGTGTCTTTCAGCTCTAGGGCAATGTAGCACACCCAGAGCAGAAGTTCTACTTCAGCCAGATCATGCCTGCAAAGCAACTGCGTTTCACAGGCCTTTGGAAGAGATGTTCCCGGTAGGCTGTAAGAGCACTGTGCAGAGCGACTTGTTTCCTGGCTTCCCAAAGAGCTGGAAGCAAGATGCAGTGGGGACCAACTCGCCCTTGGGAAAGAACCCTGCACGTTGTGCCTTTCAGCTCTAGGGCAATGTAGCACACCCAGAGCAGAAGTTCTACTTCAGCCAGATCAGGCCTGCTAAGAAACTGCGTTTCACAGGCCTTTGGAAGAGATTTTCCCGGTAGGCTGTAAGAGCACTGTGCAGAGCGAGTTGTTTCTTAGCTTCCCAAAGAGCTGGAAGCAAGATGCTGTGGGGCCCAACTCGCCCTTTGGACAGAAGCCTGCACGTTGTGCCTTTCAGCTCAAGGGCAATGTAGCACACCCAGAGCAGAAGTTGTACTTCAGCCAGATCAGGCCTGCAAAGAAACTGCGTTTCACAGGCCTTTGTGAGAGATGTTCCCGGTAGGCTGTAAGAGCACTGTGCAGAGCGAGTTGTTTCTTAGCTTAACAAAGAGCTGGAAGCAAGATGCTGTGGGGCAGAACTCGCCCTTTGGAAAGAAGCCTGCACGTTGTGCCTTTGAGCTCTAGGGCAATGTAGAAGACCCAGAGCAGAAGTTCTACTTCAGCCAGATCATGCCTGCAAAGAAAGTGCATTTCACAGGCCTTGGGAAGAGATGTTCCTGGTAGGCTGTAAGAGCACTGTGCAGAGCGAATTGTTTCTTAGCTTCCCAAAGAGCTGGAAGCAAGATGCTGTGGGGCCCAACTCGCCCTTGGGAAAGAACCCTGCACGTTGTGCCTTTCAGCTCTAGGGCAATGTAGCACACCCAGAGCAGAAGTTCTACTTCAGCCAGATCAGGCCTGCAAAGAAACTGCGTTTCACAGGCCTTTGGAAGAGATGTTCCCGGTAGGCTGTAAGAGCACTGTGCAGAGCGAGTTGTTTCTTAGCTTCCCAAAGAGCTGGAAGCAAGATGCTGTGGGGCCCAACTCCCCCTTTGGAAAGAAGCCTGCACGTTGTGCCTTTCAGCTCTAGGGCAATGTAGCACACCCAGAGCAGAAGTTCTACTTCAGCCAGATCAGGCCTGCAAAGAAACTGCGTTTCACAGGCCTTTGGAAGAGATGTTTCCGGTAGGCTGTAAGAGCACTGTTCAAAGCGAGTTGTTTCTCAGCTTCCCAAAGAGCTGGAAGCAAGATTCTGTGGGGCCCAAGTCGCCCTTTGGAAAGAAGCCTGCGCGTTGTGCCTTTCAGCTCTAGAGCAATGTAGCACACCCAGAGCAGAAGTTCTACTTCAGCCAGATCAGGCCTGCAAAGAAACTGCGCTTCACAGGCCTTTGGAAGAGATTTTCCGGGTAGGCTGTAAGAGTACTGTGCAGAGCGAGTTGTTTCTCAGCTTTCCAAAGAGCTGGAAGCAAGATTCTGTGGGGCCCAAGTCGCCCTTTGGAAAAAAGCCTGCGCGTTGTGCCTTTCAGCTCTAGGGCAATGTAGCACACCCAGAGCAGACGTTGTACTTCATCCAGATCAGGCCTGCAAAGAAACTGCGTTTCACAGTCCTTTGGAAGAGATGTTCCCGGTAGGCTGTAAGAGCACTGTGCAGAGCGAGTTGTTTCTTAGCTTCCCAAACAGCTAGGAAGCAAGATGCTGAGGGGCCCAAGTCGTCCTTTGGACAGAAGCCTGCACGTTGTGCCTTTCAGCTCTAGGGCAATGTGGCACACCCAGAACAGAAGTTCTACTTCAGCCAGATCAGGCCTGCAAAGAAACTGCGTTTCACAGGCCTTTGGAAGAGAAGTTCCCGGTAGGCTGTAAGAGCACTGTGCAGAGCGAGCTGTTTCTTAGCTTCCCAAAGAGCTGGAAGCAAGATGCTGTGGGGCCCGTCTCGCCCTTTGAAAAGAGGCCTGCACGATGTTCCTTTCAGCTCTAGGGCAATGTAGCACACCCAGAGCAGAAGTTCTACTTCAGCCAGATCAGTCCTGCAAAGAAACTGCGTTTCACAGGCCTTTGTGAGAGATGTTCCCCGTAGGCTGTAAGAGCACTGTGCAGAGCGAGTTGTTTCTTAGCTTCCCAAAGAGCTGGAAGCAAGATGCTGTGGGGCCAAGTCTCCCTTTGGAAAGAAGCCTGCACTTTGTGCCTTTCAGCTCTAGGGAAATGTAGCACACCCAGAGCAGAAGTTCTACTTAGGGCAGATAAGGCCTGCGAAGAAAATGCGTTTCACAGGCCTTTGGAAGAGATGTTCCCGGTAGGCTGTAAGAGCACTGTGCAGAGCGAGTTGTTTCTTAGCTTCCCAAAGAGCTGGAAGCAAGATGCAGTGGGGCCCATCTCGCCCTTTGGAAAGAAACCTGCACGATGTGCCTTTTAGCTCTAGGGCAATGTAGCACAAGCAGAGCAGAAGTTCTACTTCAGCCAGATCAGGCCTGCAAAAAAACTGCGTTTCACAGGCCTTTGGAAGAGATGTTCCCGGTAGGCTGTAAGAGCACTGTGCAGAGCGAGTTGTTTCCTGGCTTCCCAAAGAGCTGGAAGCAAGATGCAGTGGGGCCCAACTCGCCCTTTGGAAAGAACACTGCACGTTGTGCCCTTCAGCTCTAGGGCAATGTAGCACACCCAGAGCAGAAGTTGTACTTCAGCCAGATCAGGCCTGCAAAGAAATTGCGTTTCACAGGCCTTTGGAAGAGATGTTCCCGGTAGGCTGTAAGAGCACTGTGCAGAGAGAGTTGTTTCCCAGCTTCCCAATAGCTGGAAGCAAGATGCTGTGGGACCAAACTCGCCCTTGGGAAAGAAGCCTGCACGTTGTGCCTTTCAGCCCAAGGGCAATGTAGCACACCCAGAGCAGAAGTTCTACTTCAGCCAGATCAGGCATGCAAAGAAACTGCGTTTCACAGGCCTTTGGAAGAGATGTTCCCGGTAGGCTGTAAGAGCACTGTGCAGAGCGAGTTGTTTCTCAGCTTCCCAAAGAGCTGGAAGCAAGATTCTGTGGGGCCCAAGTCGCCCTTTGGAAAGAAGCCTGCGCGTTGTGCCTTTCAGCTCTAGAGCAATGTAGCACACCCAGAGCAGAAGTTCTACTTCAGCCAGATCAGGCCTGCAAAGAAACTGCGTTTCACAGGCCTTTGGAAGAGATGTTCCCGGTAGGCTGTAAGAGCACTGTGCAGAGCGAGTTGTTTATTAGCTTCCCAAAGAGCTGGAAGCAAGATGCTGTGGGGCCCATCTCGCCCTTTGGAAAGAAGCCGGCACGTTGTGCCTTTCAGATCTAGGGCAATGTAGCACACCCAGAGCAGACGTTGTACTTCATCCAAATCAGGCCTGCAAAGAAACTGCGTTTCACAGGCCTTTGGAAGAGAATTTCCCGGTAGGCTGTAAGAGCACTGTGCAGAGCGAGCTGTTTCTTAGCTTCCCAAAGAGCTGGAAGCAAGATGCTGTGGGGCCCGTCTCGCCCTTTGGAAAGAAGCCTGCACGATGTGCCTTTCAGCTCTAGGGCAATGTGGCACACCCAGAGCAGAAGTTCTACTTCAGCCAGATCAGGCCTGCAAAGAAACTGCGTTTCACAGGCCTTTGGAAGAGATGTTCCCGGTAGGCTGTTAGAGCACTGTGCAGAGCGAGTTGTTTCTTAGCATCCCAAAGAGCTGGAAGCAAGCTGCTGTGGGGCCCAACTCGCCCTTTGGAAAGAAGCCTGCACGATGTGCCTTTCAGCTGTAGGGCAATGTAGCACACCCAGAGCAGAAGTTCTACTTCAGACAGATCAGGCCTGCAAAGAAACTGCGTTTCACAGGCCTTTGGAAGAGATGTTCCCGGTAGGCTGTAAGAGCACTGTGCAGATCGAGTTGTTTCCAGGCTTCCCAAAGAGCTGGAAGAAAGATGCAGTGGGGCCCAATTCGCCCTTTGGAAAGAAGCCTGCGCGTTGTGCCTTTCAGCTCTAGGGCAATGTAGCACACCCAGAGCAGAAGTTCTACTTCAGCCAGATCAGGCCTGCAAAGAAACTGCATTTCACAGGCCTTTGGAAGAGATGTTCCCGGTAGGCTGTAAGAGCACTGTGCAGAGCGAGTTGTTTCCTGGCTTCCCAAAGAGCTGGAAGCAAGATGCAATGGGGCACAACTCGCCCTTGGGAAAGAACCCTGTACGTTGTGCCTTTCAGCTCTAGGGCAATGTAGCACACCCAGAGCAGAAGTTCTACTTCAGCCAGATCAGGCCTGCAAAGAAACTGCGTTTCACAGGCCTTTGGAAGAGATGTTTCCGGTAGGCTGTAAGAGCACTGTTCAGAGCGAGTTGTTTCTCAGCTTCCCAAAGAGCTGGAAGCAAGATTCTGTGGGGCCCAAGTCGCCCTTTGGAAAAAAGCCTGCGCGTTGTGCCTTTCAGCTCTAGAGCAATGTAGCACACCCAGAGCAGAAGTTCTACTTCAGCCAGATCAGGCCTGCAAAGAAACTGCGTTTCACAGGCCTTTGGAAGAGATTTTCCCGGTAGGCTGTAAGAGCACTGTGCAGAGCGAGTTGTTTCTCAGCTTCCCAAAGAGCTGGAAGCAAGATTCTGTGGGGCCCAAGTCGCCCTTTGGAAAGAAGCCTGCGCGTTGTGCCTTTCAGCTCTAGAGCAATGTAGCACACCCAGAGCAGAAGTTCTACTTCAGCCAGATCAGGCCTGCAAAGAAACTGCGTTTCACAGGCCTTTGGAAGAGATGTTCCCGGTAGGCTGTAAGAGCACTGTGCAGAGCGAGTTGTTTCTTAGCTTCCCAAACAGCTAGGAAGCAAGATGCTGTGGGGCCCAAGTCGCCCTTTGGACAGAAGCCTGCACGTTGTGCCTTTCAGCTCTAGGGCAATGTGGCACCCCCAGAGCAGAAGTTCTACTTCAGCCAGATCAGGCCTGCAAAGGAACTGCATTTCACAGGCCTTTGGAAGAGAAGTTCCTGGTAGGCTGTAAGAGCACTGTGCAGAGCGAGCTGTTTCTTAGCTTCACAAAGAGCAGGAAGCAAGATGCTGTCGGGCCCGTCTCGCCCTTTGGAAAGAAGCCTGCACGATGTGTCTTTCAGCTCTAGGGCAATGTAGCACACCCAGAGCAGAAGTTGTACTTCAGCCAGATCAGGCCTGCAAAGAAACTGCGTTTCACAGGCCTTTGGAAGAGATGTTGCCGGTAGGCTGTAAGAGCACTGTGCAGAGCGAGTTGTTTCTTAGCTTCCCAAAGAGCTGGAAGCAAGATGCTGTGGGGCACAACTCGCCCTTTGGACAGAAGCCTGCACGTTGTGCCTTTCAGCTCAAGCGCAATGTAGCACACCCAGAGCAGAAGTTCTACTTCAGCCAGACAAGGCCTGCAAAGAAACTGCATTTCACAGGCCTTTGTGAGAGATGTTCCCCGTAGGCTGTAAGAGCACTGTGCAGAGCGAGTTGTTCCTTAGCTTCCCAAAGAGCTGGAAGCAAGATGCTGTGGGGCCAAGTCTCCCTTTGGAAAGAAGCCTGCACTTTGTGCCTTTCAGCTCTAGGGAAAGGTAGCACACCCAGAGCAGAAGTTCTACGTAGGGCAGATAAGGCCTGCGAAGAAAATGCGTTTCACAGGCCTTTGGAAGAGATGTTCCCGGTAGGCTGTAAGAGCACAGTGCAGAGCGAGTTGTTTCTTAGCTTCCCAAAGAGCTGGAAGCAAGATGCTGTGGGGCCCAACTCGCCCTTTGGAAAGAAGCCTGCACGTTGTGGCTCTAAGCTCTAGGGCAATGTAGCACACCCAGAGCAGAAGTTCTACTTCAGCCAGATCAGGCCTGCAAAGAAACTGCGTTTCACAGGCCTTTGGAAGAGATGTTCCCGGTAGGCTGTAAGAGCACTGGGCAGAGCGAGTTGTTTCTTAGCTTCCCAAAGAGCTGGAAGCAAGATGCTGTGGGGCCCAACTCGCCCTTTGGAAAGAAGCCTGCACGTTGTGCCTTTCAGCTCTAGGGCAATGTAGCACACCCAGATCAGACGTTGTACTTCATCCAGATCAGGCCTGCAAAGAAACTGCGTTTCACAGGCCTTTGGAAGAGATGTTCCCGGTAGGGTGTAAGAGCACTGTGCAGAGCGACTTGTTTCTTAGCTTCCCAAAGATCTGGAGGGAAGATTCTGTGGGGCCCATCTCGCCCTTTGGAAAGAAGCCTGCACGATGTGCCTTTCAGCTCTAGGGAAAAGTAGCAGACCCAGAGCAGAAGTTCTACTTCAGCCAGATAAGGCCTGCAAAGAAACTGCGTTTCACAGGCCTTTGTGAGAGATGTTCCCGGTAGGCTGTAAGAGCACTGTGCAGAGCGAGTTGTTTCTTAGCTTAACAAAGAGCTGGAAGCAAGATGCTTGGGGCCCAACTCGCCCTTTGGAAAGAAGCCTGCACGTTGTGCCTTTCAGCTCTAGGGCAATGTAGAACACCCAGAGCAGAAGTTCTACTTCAGCCGGATCATGCCTGCAAAGAAAGTGCGTTTCACAGGCCTTGGGAAGAGATGTTCCTGGTAGGCTGTAAGAGCACTGTGCAGAGCGAATTGTTTCTTAGCTTCCCAAAGAGCTGGAAGCAAGATGCTGTGGGGCCCAACTCGCCCTTGGGAAAGAACCCTGCACGTTGTGCCTTTCAGCTCTAGGGCAATGTAGCACACCCAGAGCAGAAGTTCTACTTCAGCCAGATCAGGCCTGCAAAGAAACTGCGTTTCACAGGCCTTTGGAAGAGATGTTCCCGGTAGGCTGTAAGAGCACTGTGCAGAGCGAGTTGTTTCCTGGCTTCCCAAAGAGCTGGAAGCAAGATGCAGTGGGGCCCAACTCGCCCTTTGGAAAGAACACTGCACGTTGTGCCCTTCAGCTCTAGGGCAATGTAGCACACCCAGAGCAGAAGTTGTACTTCAGCCAGATCAGGCCTGCAAAGAAATTGCGTTTCACAGGCCTTTGGAAGAGATGTTCCCGGTAGGCTGTAAGAGCACTGTGCAGAGAGAGTTGTTTCCCAGCTTCCCAATAGCTGGAAGCAAGATGCTGTGGGACCAAACTCGCCCTTGGGAAAGAAGCCTGCACGTTGTGCCTTTCAGCCCAAGGGCAATGTAGCACACCCAGAGCAGAAGTTCTACTTCAGCCAGATCAGGCATGCAAAGAAACTGCGTTTCACAGGCCTTTGGAAGAGATGTTCCCGGTAGGCTGTAAGAGCACTGTGCAGAGCGAGTTGTTTCTCAGCTTCCCAAAGAGCTGGAAGCAAGATTCTGTGGGGCCCAAGTCGCCCTTTGGAAAGAAGCCTGCGCGTTGTGCCTTTCAGCTCTAGAGCAATGTAGCACACCCAGAGCAGAAGTTCTACTTCAGCCAGATCAGGCCTGCAAAGAAACTGCGTTTCACAGGCCTTTGGAAGAGATGTTCCCGGTAGGCTGTAAGAGCACTGTGCAGAGCGAGTTGTTTATTAGCTTCCCAAAGAGCTGGAAGCAAGATGCTGCGGGGCCCATCTCGCCCTTTGGAAAGAAGCCGGCACGTTGTGCCTTTCAGATCTAGGGCAATGTAGCACACCCAGAGCAGACGTTGTACTTCATCCAAATCAGGCCTGCAAAGAAACTGCGTTTCACAGGCCTTTGGAAGAGAAGTTCCCGGTAGGCTGTAAGAGCACTGTGCAGAGCGAGCTGTTTCTTAGCTTCCCAAAGAGCTGGAAGCAAGATGCTGTGGGGCCCGTCTCGCCCTTTGGAAAGAAGCCTGCACGATGTGCCTTTCAGCTCTAGGGCAATGTGGCACACCCAGAGCAGAAGTTCTACTTCAGCCAGATCAGGCCTGCAAAGAAACTGCGTTTCACAGGCCTTTGGAAGAGATGTTCCCGGTAGGCTGTTAGAGCACTGTGCAGAGCGAGTTGTTTCTTAGCATCCCAAAGAGCTGGAAGCAAGCTGCTGTGGGGCCCAACTCGCCCTTTGGAAAGAAGCCTGCACGATGTGCCTTTCAGCTGTAGGGCAATGTAGCACACCCAGAGCAGAAGTTCTACTTCAGACAGATCAGGCCTGCAAAGAAACTGCGTTTCACAGGCCTTTGGAAGAGATGTTCCCGGTAGGCTGTAAGAGCACTGTGCAGAGCGAGTTGTTTCCAGGCTTCCCAAAGAGCTGGAAGCAAGATGCAGTGGGGCCCAATTCGCCCTTTGGAAAGAAGCCTGCGCGTTGTGCCTTTCAGCTCTAGGGCAATGTAGCACACCCAGAGCAGAAGTTCTACTTCAGCCAGATCAGGCCTGCAAAGAAACTGCATTTCACAGGCCTTTGGAAGAGATGTTCCCGGTAGGCTGTAAGAGCACTGTGCAGAGCGAGTTGTTTCCTGGCTTCCCAAAGAGCTGGAAGCAAGATGCAATGGGGCACAACTCGCCCTTGGGAAAGAACCCTGTACGTTGTGCCTTTCAGCTCTAGGGCAATGTAGCACACCCAGAGCAGAAGTTCTACTTCAGCCAGATCAGGCCTGCAAAGAAACTGCGTTTCACAGGCCTTTGGAAGAGATGTTTCCGGTAGGCTGTAAGAGCACTGTTCAGAGCGAGTTGTTTCTCAGTTTCCCAAAGAGCTGGAAGCAAAATTCTGTGGGGCCCAAGTCGCCCTTTGGAAAAAAGCCTGCGCGTTGTGCCTTTCAGCTCTAGAGCAATGTAGCACACCGAGAGCAGAAGTTCTACTTCAGCCAGATCAGGCCTGCAAAGAAACTGCGTTTCACAGGCCTTTGGAAGAGATTTTCCCGGTAGGCTGTAAGAGCACTGTGCAGAGCGAGTTGTTTCTCAGCTTCCCAAAGAGCTGGAAGCAAGATTCTGTGGGGCCCAAGTCGCCCTTTGGAAAGAAGCCTGCGCGTTGTGCCTTTCAGCTCTAGAGCAATGTAGCACACCCAGAGCAGAAGTTCTACTTCAGCCAGATCAGGCCTGCAAAGAAACTGCGTTTCACAGGCCTTTGGAAGAGATGTTCCCGGTAGGCTGTAAGAGCACTGTGCAGAGCGAGTTGTTTCTTAGCTTCCCAAACAGCTAGGAAGCAAGATGCTGTGGGGCCCAAGTCGCCCTTTGGACAGAAGCCTGCACGTTGTGCCTTTCAGCTCTAGGGCAATGTGGCACCCCCAGAGCAGAAGTTCTACTTCAGCCAGATCAGGCCTGCAAAGGAACTGCATTTCACAGGCCTTTGGAAGAGAAGTTCCTGGTAGGCTGTAAGAGCACTGTGCAGAGCGAGCTGTTTCTTAGCTTCACAAAGAGCAGGAAGCAAGATGCTGTCGGGCCCGTCTCGCCCTTTGGAAAGAAGCCTGCACGATGTGTCTTTCAGCTCTAGGGCAATGTAGCACACCCAGAGCAGAAGTTGTACTTCAGCCAGATCAGGCCTGCAAAGAAACTGCGTTTCACAGGCCTTTGGAAGAGATGTTGCCGGTAGGCTGTAAGAGCACTGTGCAGAGCGAGTTGTTTCTTAGCTTCCCAAAGAGCTGGAAGCAAGATGCTGTGGGGCACAACTCGCCCTTTGGACAGAAGCCTGCACGTTGTGCCTTTCAGCTCAAGCGCAATGTAGCACACCCAGAGCAGAAGTTCTACTTCAGCCAGATCAGGCCTGCAAAGAAACTGCGTTTCACAGGCCTTTGGAAGAGATGTTCCCGG
The DNA here is from genome assembly GCF_037783145.1 of Equus przewalskii. NCBI lineage: Eukaryota > Metazoa > Chordata > Mammalia > Perissodactyla > Equidae > Equus > Equus przewalskii. Next base: position 21,989 of record NW_027227566.1, on the reverse strand, counting down.
TAGGCTATTAGAGCACTGTGCAGAGCGAGTTGTTTCTTAGCATCCCAAAGAGCTGGAAGCAAGCTGCTGTGGGGCCCAACTCGCCCTTTGGAAAGAAGCCTGCACGATGTGCCTTTCAGCTGTAGGGCAATGTAGCACACCCAGAGCAGAAGTTCTACTTCAGACAGATCAGGCCTGCAAAGAAACTGCGTTTCACAGGCCTTTGGAAGAGATGTTCCCGGTAGGCTGTAAGAGCACTGTGCAGAGCGAGTTGTTTCCAGGCTTCCCAAAGAGCTGGAAGCAAGATGCAGTGGGGCCCAATTCGCCCTTTGGAAAGAAGCCTGCGCGTTGTGCCTTTCAGCTCTAGGGCAATGTAGCACACCCAGAGCAGAAGTTCTACTTCAGCCAGATCAGGCCTGCAAAGAAACTGCATTTCACAGGCCTTTGGAAGAGATGTTCCCGGTAGGCTGTAAGAGCACTGTGCAGAGCGAGTTGTTTCCTGGCTTCCCAAAGAGCTGGAAGCAAGATGCAATGGGGCACAACTCGCCCTTGGGAAAGAACCCTGTACGTTGTGCCTTTCAGCTGTAGGGCAATGTAGCACACCCAGAGCAGAAGTTCTACTTCAGACAGATCAGGCCTGCAAAGAAACTGCGTTTCACAGGCCTTTGGAAGAGATGTTCCCGGTAGGCTGTAAGAGCACTGTGCAGAGCGAGTTGTTTCCAGGCTTCCCAAAGAGCTGGAAGCAAGATGCAGTGGGGCCCAATTCGCCCTTTGGAAAGAAGCCTGCGCGTTGTGCCTTTCAGCTCTAGGGCAATGTAGCACACCCAGAGCAGAAGTTCTACTTCAGCCAGATCAGGCCTGCAAAGAAACTGCATTTCACAGGCCTTTGGAAGAGATGTTCCCGGTAGGCTGTAAGAGCACTGTGCAGAGCGAGTTGTTTCCTGGCTTCCCAAAGAGCTGGAAGCAAGATGCAATGGGGCACAACTCGCCCTTGGGAAAGAACCCTGTACGTTGTGCCTTTCAGCTCTAGGGCAATGTAGCACACCCAGAGCAGAAGTTCTACTTCAGCCAGATCAGGCCTGCAAAGAAACTGCGTTTCACAGGCCTTTGGAAGAGATGTTTCCGGTAGGCTGTAAGAGCACTGTTCAGAGCGAGTTGTTTCTCAGTTTCCCAAAGAGCTGGAAGCAAAATTCTGTGGGGCCCAAGTCGCCCTTTGGAAAAAAGCCTGCGCGTTGTGCCTTTCAGCTCTAGAGCAATGTAGCACACCCAGAGCAGAAGTTCTACTTCAGCCAGATCAGGCCTGCAAAGAAACTGCGTTTCACAGGCCTTTGGAAGAGATTTTCCCGGTAGGCTGTAAGAGCACTGTGCAGAGCGAGTTGTTTCTCAGCTTCCCAAAGAGCTGGAAGCAAGATTCTGTGGGGCCCAAGTCGCCCTTTGGAAAGAAGCCTGCGCGTTGTGCCTTTCAGCTCTAGAGCAATGTAGCACACCCAGAGCAGAAGTTCTACTTCAGCCAGATCAGGCCTGCAAAGAAACTGCGTTTCACAGGCCTTTGGAAGAGATGTTTCCGGTAGGCTGTAAGAGCACTGTTCAGAGCGAGTTGTTTCTCAGTTTCCCAAAGAGCTGGAAGCAAAATTCTGTGGGGCCCAAGTCGCCCTTTGGAAAAAAGCCTGCGCGTTGTGCCTTTCAGCTCTAGAGCAATGTAGCACACCCAGAGCAGAAGTTCTACTTCAGCCAGATCAGGCCTGCAAAGAAACTGCGTTTCACAGGCCTTTGGAAGAGATTTTCCCGGTAGGCTGTAAGAGCACTGTGCAGAGCGAGTTGTTTCTCAGCTTCCCAAAGAGCTGGAAGCAAGATTCTGTGGGGCCCAAGTCGCCCTTTGGAAAGAAGCCTGCGCGTTGTGCCTTTCAGCTCTAGAGCAATGTAGCACACCCAGAGCAGAAGTTCTACTTCAGCCAGATCAGGCCTGCAAAGAAACTGCGTTTCACAGGCCTTTGGAAGAGATGTTCCCGGTAGGCTGTAAGAGCACTGTGCAGAGCGAGTTGTTTCTTAGCTTCCCAAACAGCTAGGAAGCAAGATGCTGTGGGGCCCAAGTCGCCCTTTGGACAGAAGCCTGCACGTTGTGCCTTTCAGCTCTAGGGCAATGTGGCACCCCCAGAGCAGAAGTTCTACTTCAGCCAGATCAGGCCTGCAAAGGAACTGCATTTCACAGGCCTTTGGAAGAGAAGTTCCTGGTAGGCTGTAAGAGCACTGTGCAGAGCGAGCTGTTTCTTAGCTTCACAAAGAGCAGGAAGCAAGATGCTGTCGGGCCCGTCTCGCCCTTTGGAAAGAAGCCTGCACGATGTGTCTTTCAGCTCTAGGGCAATGTAGCACACCCAGAGCAGAAGTTGTACTTCAGCCAGATCAGGCCTGCAAAGAAACTGCGTTTCACAGGCCTTTGGAAGAGATGTTGCCGGTAGGCTGTAAGAGCACTGTGCAGAGCGAGTTGTTTCTTAGCTTCCCAAAGAGCTGGAAGCAAGATGCTGTGGGGCACAACTCGCCCTTTGGACAGAAGCCTGCACGTTGTGCCTTTCAGCTCAAGCGCAATGTAGCACACCCAGAGCAGAAGTTCTACTTCAGCCAGACAAGGCCTGCAAAGAAACTGCATTTCACAGGCCTTTGTGAGAGATGTTCCCCGTAGGCTGTAAGAGCACTGTGCAGAGCGAGTTGTTCCTTAGCTTCCCAAAGAGCTGGAAGCAAGATGCTGTGGGGCCAAGTCTCCCTTTGGAAAGAAGCCTGCACTTTGTGCCTTTCAGCTCTAGGGAAAGGTAGCACACCCAGAGCAGAAGTTCTACGTAGGGCAGATAAGGCCTGCGAAGAAAATGCGTTTCACAGGCCTTTGGAAGAGATGTTCCCGGTAGGCTGTAAGAGCACAGTGCAGAGCGAGTTGTTTCTTAGCTTCCCAAAGAGCTGGAAGCAAGATGCTGTGGGGCCCAACTCGCCCTTTGGAAAGAAGCCTGCACGTTGTGGCTCTAAGCTCTAGGGCAATGTAGCACACCCAGAGCAGAAGTTCTACTTCAGCCAGATCAGGCCTGCAAAGAAACTGCGTTTCACAGGCCTTTGGAAGAGATGTTCCCGGTAGGCTGTAAGAGCACTGGGCAGAGCGAGTTGTTTCTTAGCTTCCCAAAGAGCTGGAAGCAAGATGCTGTGGGGCCCAACTCGCCCTTTGGAAAGAAGCCTGCACGTTGTGCCTTTCAGCTCTAGGGCAATGTAGCACACCCAGATCAGACGTTGTACTTCATCCAGATCAGGCCTGCAAAGAAACTGCGTTTCACAGGCCTTTGGAAGAGATGTTCCCGGTAGGGTGTAAGAGCACTGTGCAGAGCGACTTGTTTCTTAGCTTCCCAAAGATCTGGAGGGAAGATTCTGTGGGGCCCATCTCGCCCTTTGGAAAGAAGCCTGCACGATGTGCCTTTCAGCTCTAGGGAAAAGTAGCAGACCCAGAGCAGAAGTTCTACTTCAGCCAGATAAGGCCTGCAAAGAAACTGCGTTTCACAGGCCTTTGTGAGAGATGTTCCCGGTAGGCTGTAAGAGCACTGTGCAGAGCGAGTTGTTTCTTAGCTTAACAAAGAGCTGGAAGCAAGATGCTTGGGGCCCAACTCGCCCTTTGGAAAGAAGCCTGCACGTTGTGCCTTTCAGCTCTAGGGCAATGTAGAACACCCAGAGCAGAAGTTCTACTTCAGCCGGATCATGCCTGCAAAGAAAGTGCGTTTCACAGGCCTTGGGAAGAGATGTTCCTGGTAGGCTGTAAGAGCACTGTGCAGAGCGAATTGTTTCTTAGCTTCCCAAAGAGCTGGAAGCAAGATGCTGTGGGGCCCAACTCGCCCTTGGGAAAGAACCCTGCACGTTGTGCCTTTCAGCTCTAGGGCAATGTAGCACACCCAGAGCAGAAGTTCTACTTCAGCCAGATCAGGCCTGCAAAGAAACTGCGTTTCACAGGCCTTTGTAAGAGATGTTCCCGGTAGGCTGTAAGAGCACTGTGCAGAGCGAGTTGTTTCCTGGCTTCCCAAAGAGCTGGAAGCAAGATGCAGTGGGGCCCAACTCGCCCTTTGGAAAGAACACTGCACGTTGTGCCCTTCAGCTCTAGGGCAATGTAGCACACCCAGAGCAGAAGTTGTACTTCAGCCAGATCAGGCCTGCAAAGAAATTGCGTTTCACAGGCCTTTGGAAGAGATGTTCCCGGTAGCCTGTAAGAGCACTGTGCAGAGAGAGTTGTTTCCCAGCTTCCCAATAGCTGGAAGCAAGATGCTGTGGGACCAAACTCGCCCTTGGGAAAGAAGCCTGCACGTTGTGCCTTTCAGCCCAAGGGCAATGTAGCACACCCAGAGCAGAAGTTCTACTTCAGCCAGATCAGGCATGCAAAGAAACTGCGTTTCACAGGCCTTTGGAAGAGATGTTCCCGGTAGGCTGTAAGAGCACTGTGCAGAGCGAGTTGTTTCTCAGCTTCCCAAAGAGCTGGAAGCAAGATTCTGTGGGGCCCAAGTCGCCCTTTGGAAAGAAGCCTGCGCGTTGTGCCTTTCAGCTCTAGAGCAATGTAGCACACCCAGAGCAGAAGTTCTACTTCAGCCAGATCAGGCCTGCAAAGAAACTGCGTTTCACAGGCCTTTGGAAGAGATGTTCCCGGTAGGCTGTAAGAGCACTGTGCAGAGCGAGTTGTTTATTAGCTTCCCAAAGAGCTGGAAGCAAGATGCTGCGGGGCCCATCTCGCCCTTTGGAAAGAAGCCGGCACGTTGTGCCTTTCAGATCTAGGGCAATGTAGCACACCCAGAGCAGACGTTGTACTTCATCCAAATCAGGCCTGCAAAGAAACTGCGTTTCACAGGCCTTTGGAAGAGAAGTTCCCGGTAGGCTGTAAGAGCACTGTGCAGAGCGAGCTGTTTCTTAGCTTCCCAAAGAGCTGGAAGCAAGATGCTGTGGGGCCCGTCTCGCCCTTTGGAAAGAAGCCTGCACGATGTGCCTTTCAGCTCTAGGGCAATGTGGCACACCCAGAGCAGAAGTTCTACTTCAGCCAGATCAGGCCTGCAAAGAAACTGCGTTTCACAGGCCTTTGGAAGAGATGTTCCCGGTAGGCTGTTAGAGCACTGTGCAGAGCGAGTTGTTTCTTAGCATCCCAAAGAGCTGGAAGCAAGCTGCTGTGGGGCCCAACTCGCCCTTTGGAAAGAAGCCTGCACGATGTGCCTTTCAGCTGTAGGGCAATGTAGCACACCCAGAGCAGAAGTTCTACTTCAGACAGATCAGGCCTGCAAAGAAACTGCGTTTCACAGGCCTTTGGAAGAGATGTTCCCGGTAGGCTGTAAGAGCACTGTGCAGAGCGAGTTGTTTCCAGGCTTCCCAAAGAGCTGGAAGCAAGATGCAGTGGGGCCCAATTCGCCCTTTGGAAAGAAGCCTGCGCGTTGTGCCTTTCAGCTCTAGGGCAATGTAGCACACCCAGAGCAGAAGTTCTACTTCAGCCAGATCAGGCCTGCAAAGAAACTGCATTTCACAGGCCTTTGGAAGAGATGTTCCCGGTAGGCTGTAAGAGCACTGTGCAGAGCGAGTTGTTTCCTGGCTTCCCAAAGAGCTGGAAGCAAGATGCAATGGGGCACAACTCGCCCTTGGGAAAGAACCCTGTACGTTGTGCCTTTCAGCTCTAGGGCAATGTAGCACACCCAGAGCAGAAGTTCTACTTCAGCCAGATCAGGCCTGCAAAGAAACTGCGTTTCACAGGCCTTTGGAAGAGATGTTTCCGGTAGGCTGTAAGAGCACTGTTCAGAGCGAGTTGTTTCTCAGTTTCCCAAAGAGCTGGAAGCAAAATTCTGTGGGGCCCAAGTCGCCCTTTGGAAAAAAGCCTGCGCGTTGTGCCTTTCAGCTCTAGAGCAATGTAGCACACCGAGAGCAGAAGTTCTACTTCAGCCAGATCAGGCCTGCAAAGAAACTGCGTTTCACAGGCCTTTGGAAGAGATTTTCCCGGTAGGCTGTAAGAGCACTGTGCAGAGCGAGTTGTTTCTCAGCTTCCCAAAGAGCTGGAAGCAAGATTCTGTGGGGCCCAAGTCGCCCTTTGGAAAGAAGCCTGCGCGTTGTGCCTTTCAGCTCTAGAGCAATGTAGCACACCCAGAGCAGAAGTTCTACTTCAGCCAGATCAGGCCTGCAAAGAAACTGCGTTTCACAGGCCTTTGGAAGAGATGTTCCCGGTAGGCTGTAAGAGCACTGTGCAGAGCGAGTTGTTTCTTAGCTTCCCAAACAGCTAGGAAGCAAGATGCTGTGGGGCCCAAGTCGCCCTTTGGACAGAAGCCTGCACGTTGTGCCTTTCAGCTCTAGGGCAATGTGGCACCCCCAGAGCAGAAGTTCTACTTCAGCCAGATCAGGCCTGCAAAGGAACTGCATTTCACAGGCCTTTGGAAGAGAAGTTCCTGGTAGGCTGTAAGAGCACTGTGCAGAGCGAGCTGTTTCTTAGCTTCACAAAGAGCAGGAAGCAAGATGCTGTCGGGCCCGTCTCGCCCTTTGGAAAGAAGCCTGCACGATGTGTCTTTCAGCTCTAGGGCAATGTAGCACACCCAGAGCAGAAGTTGTACTTCAGCCAGATCAGGCCTGCAAAGAAACTGCGTTTCACAGGCCTTTGGAAGAGATGTTGCCGGTAGGCTGTAAGAGCACTGTGCAGAGCGAGTTGTTTCTTAGCTTCCCAAAGAGCTGGAAGCAAGATGCTGTGGGGCACAACTCGCCCTTTGGACAGAAGCCTGCACGTTGTGCCTTTCAGCTCAAGCGCAATGTAGCACACCCAGAGCAGAAGTTCTACTTCAGCCAGATCAGGCCTGCAAAGAAACTGCGTTTCACAGGCCTTTGGAAGAGATGTTCCCGGTAGGCTATTAGAGCACTGTGCAGAGCGAGTTGTTTCTTAGCATCCCAAAGAGCTGGAAGCAAGCTGCTGTGGGGCCCAACTCGCCCTTTGGAAAGAAGCCTGCACGATGTGCCTTTCAGCTGTAGGGCAATGTAGCACACCCAGAGCAGAAGTTCTACTTCAGACAGATCAGGCCTGCAAAGAAACTGCGTTTCACAGGCCTTTGGAAGAGATGTTCCCGGTAGGCTGTAAGAGCACTGTGCAGAGCGAGTTGTTTCCAGGCTTCCCAAAGAGCTGGAAGCAAGATGCAGTGGGGCCCAATTCGCCCTTTGGAAAGAAGCCTGCGCGTTGTGCCTTTCAGCTCTAGGGCAATGTAGCACACCCAGAGCAGAAGTTCTACTTCAGCCAGATCAGGCCTGCAAAGAAACTGCATTTCACAGGCCTTTGGAAGAGATGTTCCCGGTAGGCTGTAAGAGCACTGTGCAGAGCGAGTTGTTTCCTGGCTTCCCAAAGAGCTGGAAGCAAGATGCAATGGGGCACAACTCGCCCTTGGGAAAGAACCCTGTACGTTGTGCCTTTCAGCTGTAGGGCAATGTAGCACACCCAGAGCAGAAGTTCTACTTCAGACAGATCAGGCCTGCAAAGAAACTGCGTTTCACAGGCCTTTGGAAGAGATGTTCCCGGTAGGCTGTAAGAGCACTGTGCAGAGCGAGTTGTTTCCAGGCTTCCCAAAGAGCTGGAAGCAAGATGCAGTGGGGCCCAATTCGCCCTTTGGAAAGAAGCCTGCGCGTTGTGCCTTTCAGCTCTAGGGCAATGTAGCACACCCAGAGCAGAAGTTCTACTTCAGCCAGATCAGGCCTGCAAAGAAACTGCATTTCACAGGCCTTTGGAAGAGATGTTCCCGGTAGGCTGTAAGAGCACTGTGCAGAGCGAGTTGTTTCCTGGCTTCCCAAAGAGCTGGAAGCAAGATGCAATGGGGCACAACTCGCCCTTGGGAAAGAACCCTGTACGTTGTGCCTTTCAGCTCTAGGGCAATGTAGCACACCCAGAGCAGAAGTTCTACTTCAGCCAGATCAGGCCTGCAAAGAAACTGCGTTTCACAGGCCTTTGGAAGAGATGTTTCCGGTAGGCTGTAAGAGCACTGTTCAGAGCGAGTTGTTTCTCAGTTTCCCAAAGAGCTGGAAGCAAAATTCTGTGGGGCCCAAGTCGCCCTTTGGAAAAAAGCCTGCGCGTTGTGCCTTTCAGCTCTAGAGCAATGTAGCACACCCAGAGCAGAAGTTCTACTTCAGCCAGATCAGGCCTGCAAAGAAACTGCGTTTCACAGGCCTTTGGAAGAGATTTTCCCGGTAGGCTGTAAGAGCACTGTGCAGAGCGAGTTGTTTCTCAGCTTCCCAAAGAGCTGGAAGCAAGATTCTGTGGGGCCCAAGTCGCCCTTTGGAAAGAAGCCTGCGCGTTGTGCCTTTCAGCTCTAGAGCAATGTAGCACACCCAGAGCAGAAGTTCTACTTCAGCCAGATCAGGCCTGCAAAGAAACTGCGTTTCACAGGCCTTTGGAAGAGATGTTTCCGGTAGGCTGTAAGAGCACTGTTCAGAGCGAGTTGTTTCTCAGTTTCCCAAAGAGCTGGAAGCAAAATTCTGTGGGGCCCAAGTCGCCCTTTGGAAAAAAGCCTGCGCGTTGTGCCTTTCAGCTCTAGAGCAATGTAGCACACCCAGAGCAGAAGTTCTACTTCAGCCAGATCAGGCCTGCAAAGAAACTGCGTTTCACAGGCCTTTGGAAGAGATTTTCCCGGTAGGCTGTAAGAGCACTGTGCAGAGCGAGTTGTTTCTCAGCTTCCCAAAGAGCTGGAAGCAAGATTCTGTGGGGCCCAAGTCGCCCTTTGGAAAGAAGCCTGCGCGTTGTGCCTTTCAGCTCTAGAGCAATGTAGCACACCCAGAGCAGAAGTTCTACTTCAGCCAGATCAGGCCTGCAAAGAAACTGCGTTTCACAGGCCTTTGGAAGAGATGTTCCCGGTAGGCTGTAAGAGCACTGTGCAGAGCGAGTTGTTTCTTAGCTTCCCAAACAGCTAGGAAGCAAGATGCTGTGGGGCCCAAGTCGCCCTTTGGACAGAAGCCTGCACGTTGTGCCTTTCAGCTCTAGGGCAATGTGGCACCCCCAGAGCAGAAGTTCTACTTCAGCCAGATCAGGCCTGCAAAGGAACTGCATTTCACAGGCCTTTGGAAGAGAAGTTCCTGGTAGGCTGTAAGAGCACTGTGCAGAGCGAGCTGTTTCTTAGCTTCACAAAGAGCAGGAAGCAAGATGCTGTCGGGCCCGTCTCGCCCTTTGGAAAGAAGCCTGCACGATGTGTCTTTCAGCTCTAGGGCAATGTAGCACACCCAGAGCAGAAGTTGTACTTCAGCCAGATCAGGCCTGCAAAGAAACTGCGTTTCACAGGCCTTTGGAAGAGATGTTGCCGGTAGGCTGTAAGAGCACTGTGCAGAGCGAGTTGTTTCTTAGCTTCCCAAAGAGCTGGAAGCAAGATGCTGTGGGGCACAACTCGCCCTTTGGACAGAAGCCTGCACGTTGTGCCTTTCAGCTCAAGCGCAATGTAGCACACCCAGAGCAGAAGTTCTACTTCAGCCAGACAAGGCCTGCAAAGAAACTGCATTTCACAGGCCTTTGTGAGAGATGTTCCCCGTAGGCTGTAAGAGCACTGTGCAGAGCGAGTTGTTCCTTAGCTTCCCAAAGAGCTGGAAGCAAGATGCTGTGGGGCCAAGTCTCCCTTTGGAAAGAAGCCTGCACTTTGTGCCTTTCAGCTCTAGGGAAAGGTAGCACACCCAGAGCAGAAGTTCTACGTAGGGCAGATAAGGCCTGCGAAGAAAATGCGTTTCACAGGCCTTTGGAAGAGATGTTCCCGGTAGGCTGTAAGAGCACAGTGCAGAGCGAGTTGTTTCTTAGCTTCCCAAAGAGCTGGAAGCAAGATGCTGTGGGGCCCAACTCGCCCTTTGGAAAGAAGCCTGCACGTTGTGGCTCTAAGCTCTAGGGCAATGTAGCACACCCAGAGCAGAAGTTCTACTTCAGCCAGATCAGGCCTGCAAAGAAACTGCGTTTCACAGGCCTTTGGAAGAGATGTTCCCGGTAGGCTGTAAGAGCACTGGGCAGAGCGAGTTGTTTCTTAGCTTCCCAAAGAGCTGGAAGCAAGATGCTGTGGGGCCCAACTCGCCCTTTGGAAAGAAGCCTGCACGTTGTGCCTTTCAGCTCTAGGGCAATGTAGCACACCCAGATCAGACGTTGTACTTCATCCAGATCAGGCCTGCAAAGAAACTGCGTTTCACAGGCCTTTGGAAGAGATGTTCCCGGTAGGGTGTAAGAGCACTGTGCAGAGCGAGTTGTTTCTTAGCTTCCCAAAGATCTGGAGGGAAGATTCTGTGGGGCCCATCTCGCCCTTTGGAAAGAAGCCTGCACGATGTGCCTTTCAGCTCTAGGGAAAAGTAGCAGACCCAGAGCAGAAGTTCTACTTCAGCCAGATAAGGCCTGCAAAGAAACTGCGTTTCACAGGCCTTTGTGAGAGATGTTCCCGGTAGGCTGTAAGAGCAATGTGCAGAGCGAGTTGTTTCTTAGCTTAACAAAGAGCTGGAAGCAAGATGCTTGGGGCCCAACTCGCCCTTTGGAAAGAAGCCTGCACGTTGTGCCTTTCAGCTCTAGGGCAATGTAGAACACCCAGAGCAGAAGTTCTACTTCAGCCGGATCATGCCTGCAAAGAAAGTGCGTTTCACAGGCCTTGGGAAGAGATGTTCCTGGTAGGCTGTAAGAGCACTGTGCAGAGCGAATTGTTTCTTAGCTTCCCAAAGAGCTGGAAGCAAGATGCTGTGGGGCCCAACTCGCCCTTGGGAAAGAACCCTGCACGTTGTGCCTTTCAGCTCTAGGGCAATGTAGCACACCCAGAGCAGAAGTTCTACTTCAGCCAGATCAGGCCTGCAAAGAAACTGCGTTTCACAGGCCTTTGAAAGAGATGTTCCCGGTAGTCTGTAAGAGCACTGTGCAGAGCGAGTTGTTTCTTAGCTTCCCAAAGAGCTGGAAGCAAGATGCTGTGGGGCCCAACTCGCCCTTTGGAAAGAAGCCTGCACGTTGTGCCGTTCAGCTCTAGGGCAATGTAGCACCCCCAGAGCAGAAGTTCTACTTCAGCCAGATCAGGCCTGCAAAGAAACTGCGTTTCACAGGCCTTTGGAAGAGATGTTTCCTGTAGGCTGTAAGAGCACTGTGCAGAGCGAGTTGTTTCTCAGCTTCCCAAAGAGCTGGAAGCAAGATTCTGTGGGGCCCAAGTAGCCCTTTGGAAAGAAGCCTGCGCGTTGTGCCTTTCAGCTCTAGAGCAATGTAGCACACCCAGAGCAGAAGTTCTACTTCAGCCAGATCAGGCCTCCAAAGAAACTGCGTGTCACAGGCCTTTGGAAGAGATGTTCCCGGTAGGCTGTAAGAGCACTGTGCAGAGCGAGTTGTTTCTCAGCTTCCCAAAGAGCTGGAAGCAAGATTCTGTGGGGCCCAAGTCGCCCTTTGGAAAGAAGCCTGCGCGTTGTGCCTTTCAGCTCTAGAGCAATGTAGCACACCCAGAGCAGAAGTTCTACTTCAGCCAGATCAGGCCTGCAAAGAAACTGCGTTTCACAGGCCTTTGGAAGAGATGTTCCCGGTAGGCTGTAAGAGCACTGGGCAGAGCGAGTTGTTTCTTAGCTTCCCAAAGAGCTGGAAGCAAGATGCTTTGGAGCCCAACTCGCCCTTTGGAAAGAAGCCTGCACGTTGTGCCTTTCAGCTCTAGGGCAATGTAGCACACCAAGAGCAGACGTTGTACTTCATCCAGATCAGGCCTGCAAAAAAACTGCGTTTCACAGGCCTTTGGAAGAGATGTTCCCGGTAGGCTGTAAGAGCACTGTGCACAGCGAGTTGTTTCTTAGCTTCCCAAACAGCTAGGAAGCAAGATGCTGTGGGGCCCAAGTCGCCCTTTGGACAGAAGCCTGCACGCTGTGCCTTTCAGCTCTAGGGCAATGTGGAACACCCAGAGCAGAAGTTCTACTTCAGCCAGATCATGCCTGCAAAGAAAGTGCGTTTCACAGGCCTTGGGAAGAGATGTTCCTGGTAGGCTGTAAGAGCACTGTGCAGAGCGAATTGTTTCTTAGCTTCCCAAAGAGCTGGAAGCAAGATGCTGTGGGGCCCAACTCGCCCTTGGGAAAGAACCCTGCACGTTGTGCCTTTCAGCTCTAGGGCAATGTAGCACACCCAGAGCAGAAGTTCTACTTCAGCCAGATCAGGCCTGCAAAGAAACTGCGTTTCACAGGCCTTTGGAAGAGATGTTCCCGGTAGGCTGTAAGAGCACTGTGCAGAGCGAGTTGTTTCTTAGCTTCCCAAAGAGCTGGAAGCAAGATGCTGTGGGGCCCAACTCGCCCTTTGGAAAGAAGCCTGCACGTTGTGCCTTTCAGCTCAAGGGCAATGTAGCACACCCAGAGCAGAAGTTCTACTTCAGCCAGATCAGGCCTGCAAAGAAATTGCGTTTCACAGGCCTTTGGAAGAGATGTTCCCGGTATGCTGTAAGAGCACTGTGCAGAGCGAGTTGTTTCCCAGCTTCCCAAAGAGCTGGAAGCAAGATTCTGTGGGGCCCAAGTCGCCCTTTGGAAAGAAGCCTGCGCGTTGTGCCTTTCAGCTCTAGAGCAATGTAGCACACCCAGAGCAGAAGTTCTACTTCAGCCAGATCAGGCCTGCAAAGAAACTGCGTTTCACAGGCCTTTGGAAGAGATGTTCCCGGTAGGCTGTAAGAGCACTGTGCAGAGCGAGTTGTTTCCTGGCTTCCCAAAGAGCTGGAAGCAAGATGCAGTGGGGCCCAACTCGCCCTTGGGAAAGAACCCTGTACGTTGTGCCTTTCAGCTCTAGGGCAATGTAGCACACCCAGAGCAGAAGTTCTACTTCAGCCAGATCAGGCCTGCAAAGAAACTGCGTTTCACAGGCCTTTGTGAGAGATGTTCCCCGTAGGCTGTAAGAGCACTGGGCAGAGCGAGTTGTTTCTTAGCTTCCCAAAGAGCTGGAAGCAAGATGCTTTGTGGCCCTACTCGCCCTTTGGAAAGAAGCCTGCACGTTGTGCCTTTCAGCTCTAGGGCAATGTAGCACACCCAGAGCAGACGTTGTACTTCATCCAGATCAGGCCTGCAAAGAAACTGCGTTTCACAGTCCTTTGGAAGAGATGTTCCCGGTAGGCTGTAAGAGCACTGTGCAGAGCGAGATGTTTCTTAGCTTCCCAAACAGCTAGGAAGCAAGATGCTGAGGGGCCCAAGTCGTCCTTTGGACAGAAGCCTGCACGTTGTGCCTTTCAGCTCTAGGGCAATGTGGCACACCCAGAACAGAAGTTCTACTTCAGCCAGATCAGGCCTGCAAAGAAACTGCGTTTCACAGGCCTTTGGAAGAGAAGTTCCCGGTAGGCTGTAAGAGCACTGTGCAGAGCGAGCTGTTTCTTAGCTTCCCAAAGAGCTGGAAGCAAGATGCTGTGGGGCCCGTCTCGCCCTTTGGAAAGAAGCCTGCACGATGTGCCTTTCAGCTCTAGGGCAATGTAGCACACCCAGAGCAGAAGTTCTACTTCAGCCAGATCAGTCCTGCAAAGAAACTGCGTTTCACAGGTCTTTGGAAGAGATGTTCCCGGTAGGCTGTAAGAGCACTGTGCAGAGCGAGTTGTTTCCAGGCTTCCCAAAGAGCTGGAAGCAAGATGCAGTGGGGCCCAATTCGCCCTTTGGAAAGAAGCCTGCGCGTTGTGCCTTTCAGCTCTAGGGCAATGTAGCACACCCAGAGCAGAAGTTCTACTTCAGCCAGATCAGGCCTGCAAAGAAACTGCGTTTCACAGGCCTTTGGAAGAGATGTTCCCGGTAGGCTGTAAGAGCACTGTGCAGAGCGAGTTGTTTCCTGGCTTCCCAAAGAGCTGGAAGCAAGATGCAGTGGGGCCCAACTCGCCCTTGGGAAAGAACCCTGTACGTTGTGCCTTTCAGCTCTAGGGCAATGTAGCACACCCAGAGCAGAAGTTCTACTTCAGCCAGATCAGGCCTGCAAAGAAACTGCGTTTCACAGGCCTTTGGAAGAGATGTTCCCGGTAGGCTGTAAGAGCACTGTGCAGAGCGAGTTGTTTCTTAGCTTCCCAAAGAGCTGGAAGCAAGATGCTGTGGGGCCCAACTCGCCCTTTGGACAGAAGCCTGCACGTTGTGCCTTTCAGCTCAAGGGCAATGTAGCACACCCAGAGCAGAAGTTCTACTTCAGCCAGATCAGGCCTGCAAAGAAACTGCGTTTCACAGGCCTTTGTGAGAGATGTTCCCCGTAGGCTATAAGAGCACTGTGCAGAGCGAGTTGTTTCTTAGCTTCCCAAAGAGCTGGAAGCAAGATGCAGTGGGGCCCATCTCGCCCTTTGGAAAGAAACCTGCACTTTGTGCCTTTCAGCTCTAGGGAAAGGTAGCACACCCAGAGCAGAAGTTCTACGTAGGGCAGATAAGGCCTGCGAAGAAAATGCGTTTCACAGGCCTTTGGAAGAGATGTTCCCGGTAGGCTGTAAGAGCACAGTGCAGAGCGAGTTGTTTCTTAGCTTCCCAAAGAGCTGGAAGCAAGATGCTGTGGGGCCCAACTCGCCCTTTGGAAAGAAGCCTGCACGTTGTGGCTCTAAGCTCTAGGGCAATGTAGCACACCCAGAGCAGAAGTTCTACTTCAGCCAGATCAGGCCTGCAAAGAAACTGCGTTTCACAGGCCTTTGGAAGAGATGTTCCCGGTAGGCTGTAAGAGCACTGTGCAGAGCGAGTTGTTTCTCAGCTTCCCAAAGAGCTGGAAGCAAGATTCTGTGGGGCCCAAGTCGCCCTTTGGAAAGAAGCCTGCGCGTTGTGCCTTTCAGCTCTAGAGCAATGTAGCACACCCAGAGCAGAAGTTCTACTTCAGCCAGATCAGGCCTGCAAAGAAACTGCGTTTCACAGGCCTTTGGAAGAGATGTTCCCGGTAGGCTGTAAGAGCACTGGGCAGAGCGAGTTGTTTCTTAGCTTCCCAAAGAGCTGGAAGCAAGATGCTGTGGGGCCCAACTCGCCCTTTGGAAAGAAGCCTGCACGTTGTGCCTTTCAGCTCTAGGGCAATGTAGCACACCCAGATCAGACGTTGTACTTCATCCAGATCAGGCCTGCAAAGAAACTGCGTTTCACAGGCCTTTGGAAGACATGTTCCCGGTAGGGTGTAAGAGCACTGTGCAGAGCGAGTTGTTTCTTAGCTTCCCAAAGATCTGGAGGGAAGATTCTGTGGGGCCCATCTCGCCCTTTGGAAAGAAGCCTGCACGAGGTGCCTTTCAGCTCTAGGGAAAAGTAGCAGACCCAGAGCAGAAGTTCTACTTCAGCCAGATAAGGCCTGCAAAGAAACTGCGTTTCACAGGCCTTTGTGAGAGATGTTCCCGGTAGGCTGTAAGAGCAATGTGCAGAGCGAGTTGTTTCTTAGCTTAACAAAGAGCTGGAAGCAAGATGCTTGGGGCCCAACTCGCCCTTTGGAAAGAAGCCTGCACGTTGTGCCTTTCAGCTCTAGGGCAATGTAGAACACCCAGAGCAGAAGTTCTACTTCAGCCGGATCATGCCTGCAAAGAAAGTGCGTTTCACAGGCCTTGGGAAGAGATGTTCCTGGTAGGCTGTAAGAGCACTGTGCAGAGCGAATTGTTTCTTAGCTTCCCAAAGAGCTGGAAGCAAGATGCTGTGGGGCCCAACTCGCCCTTGGGAAAGAACCCTGCACGTTGTGCCTTTCAGCTCTAGGGCAATGTAGCACACCCAGAGCAGAAGTTCTACTTCAGCCAGATCAGGCCTGCAAAGAAACTGCGTTTCACAGGCCTTTGAAAGAGATGTTCCCGGTAGTCTGTAAGAGCACTGTGCAGAGCGAGTTGTTTCTTAGCTTCCCAAAGAGCTGGAAGCAAGATGCTGTGGGGCCCAACTCGCCCTTTGGAAAGAAGCCTGCACGTTGTGCCGTTCAGCTCTAGGGCAATGTAGCACCCCCAGAGCAGAAGTTCTACTTCAGCCAGATCAGGCCTGCAAAGAAACTGCGTTTCACAGGCCTTTGGAAGAGATGTTTCCTGTAGGCTGTAAGAGCACTGTGCAGAGCGAGTTGTTTCTCAGCTTCCCAAAGAGCTGGAAGCAAGATTCTGTGGGGCCCAAGTCGCCCTTTGGAAAGAAGCCTGCGCGTTGTGCCTTTCAGCTCTAGAGCAATGTAGCACACCCAGAGCAGAAGTTCTACTTCAGCCAGATCAGGCCTCCAAAGAAACTGCGTGTCACAGGCCTTTGGAAGAGATGTTCCCGGTAGGCTGTAAGAGCACTGTGCAGAGCGAGTTGTTTCTCAGCTTCCCAAAGAGCTGGAAGCAAGATTCTGTGGGGCCCAAGTCGCCCTTTGGAAAGAAGCCTGCGCGTTGTGCCTTTCAGCTCTAGAGCAATGTAGCACACCCAGAGCAGAAGTTCTACTTCAGCCAGATCAGGCCTGCAAAGAAACTGCGTTTCACAGGCCTTTGGAAGAGATGTTCCCGGTAGGCTGTAAGAGCACTGTGCAGAGCGAGTTGTTTCTTAGCTTCCCAAAGAGCTGGAAGCAAGATGCTGTGGGGCCCAACTCGCCCTTGGGAAAGAACCCTGCACGTTGTGCCTTTCAGCTCTAGGGCAATGTAGCACACCCAGAGCAGAAGTTGTACTTCAGCCAGATCAGGCCTGCAAAGAAACTGCGTTTCACAGGCCTTTGAGAGAGATGTTCCCGGTAGGCTGTAAGAGCACTGTGCAGAGCGAGTTGTTTCTTAGCTTAACAAAGAGCTGGAAGCAAGATGCTGTGGGGCAGAACTCGCCCTTTGGAAAGAAGCCCGCACGTTGTGCCTTTGAGCTCTAGGGCAATGTAGAAGACCCAGAGCAGAAGTTCTACTTCAGCCAGATCATGCCTGCAAAGAAAGTGCATTTCACAGGTCTTGGGAAGAGATGTTCCTGGTAGGCTGTAAGAGCACTGTGCAGAGCGAATTGTTTCTTAGCTTCCCAAAGAGCTGGAAGCAAGATGCTGTGGGGCCCAACTCGCCCTTGGGAAAGAACCCTGCACGTTGTGCCTTTCAGCTCTAGGGCAATGTAGCACACCCAGAGCAGAAGATCTGCTTCAGCCAGATCAGGCCTGCAAAGAAACTGCGTTTCACAGGCCTTTGGAAGAGATTTTCCGGGTAGGCTGAAAGAGTACTGTGCAGAGCGAGTTGTTTCTCAGCTTTCCAAAGAGCTGGAAGCAAGATTCTGTGGGGCCCAAGTCGCCCTTTGGAAAAAAGCCTGCGCGTTGTGCCTTTCAGCTCTAGAGCAATGTAGCACACCCAGAGCAGAAGTTCTACTTCAGCCAGATCAGGCCTGCAAAGAAACTGCGTTTCACAGGCCTTTGGAAGAGATGTTCCCGGTAGGCTGTAAGAGCACTGGGCAGAGCGAGTTGTTTCCTGGCTTCCCAAAGAGCTGGAAGCAAGATGCAGTGGGGCCCAACTCGCCCTTGGGAAAGAACCCTGTACGTTGTGCCTTTCAGCTCTAGGGCAATGTAGCACACCCAGAGCAGAAGTTCTACTTCAGCCAGATCAGGCCTGCAAAGAAACTGCGTTTCACAGGCCTTTGGAAGAGATGTTCCCGGTAGGCTGTAAGAGCACTGTGCAGAGCGAGTTGTTTCTTAGCTTCCCAAAGAGCTGGAAGCAAGATGCTGTGGGGCCCAACTCGCCCTTTGGAAAGAAGCCGGCACGTTGTGCCTTTCAGATCTAGGGCAATGTAGCACACCCAGAGCAGACGTTGTACTTCATCCAGATCAGGCCTGCAAAGAAACTGCGTTTCACAGGGCTTTGGAAGAGAAGTTCCCGGTAGGCTGTAAGAGCACTGTGCAGAGCGAGCTGTTTCTTAGCTTCCCAAAGAGCTGGAAGCAAGATGCTGTGGGGCCCGTCTCGCCCTTTGGAAAGAAGCCTGCACGATGTGCCTTTCAGCTCTAGGGCAATGTGGCACACCCAGAGCAGAAGTTCTACTTCAGCCAGATCAGGCCTGTAAAGACACTGCGTTTCACAGGCCTTTGGAAGAGATGTTCCCGGTAGGCTGTTAGAGCACTGTGCAGAGCGAGTTGTTTCTTAGCTTCCCAAAGAGCTGGAAGCAAGCTGCTGTGGGGCCCAACTCGCCCTTTGGAAAGAAGCCTGCACGATGTGCCTTTCAGCTGTAGGGCAATGTAGTACACCCAGAGCAGAAGTTCTACTTCAGACAGATCAGGCCTGCAAAGAAACTGCGTTTCACAGGCCTTTGGAAGAGATGTTCCCGGTAGGCTGTAAGAGCACTGTGCAGAGCGAGTTGTTTCCAGGCTTCCCAAAGAGCTGGAAGCAAGATGCAGTGGGGCCCAATTCGCCCTTTGGAAAGAAGCCTGCGCGTTGTGCCTTTCAGCTCTAGGGCAATGTAGCACACCCAGAGCAGAAGTTCTACTTCAGCCAGATCAGGCCTGCAAAGAAACTGCGTTTCACAGGCCTTTGGAAGAGATGTTCCCGGTAGGCTGTAAGAGCACTGTGCAGAGCGAGTTGTTTCCTGGCTTCCCAAAGAGCTGGAAGCAAGATGCAGTGGGGCCCAACTCGCCCTTGGGAAAGAACCCTGTACGTTGTGCCTTTCAGCTCTAGGGCAATGTAGCACACCCAGAGCAGAAGTTCTACTTCAGCCAGATCAGGCCTGCAAAGAAACTGCGTTTCACAGGCCTTTGTGAGAGATGTTCCCCGTAGGCTGTAAGAGCACTGGGCAGAGCGAGTTGTTTCTTAGCTTCCCAAAGAGCTGGAAGCAAGATGCTTTGTGGCCCAACTCGCCCTTTGGAAAGAAGCCTGCACGTTGTGCCTTTCAGCTCTAGGGCAATGTAGCACACCCAGAGCAGACGTTGTACTTCATCCAGATCAGGCCTGCAAAGAAACTGCGTTTCACAGTCCTTTGGAAGAGATGTTCCCGGTAGGCTGTAAGAGCACTGTGCAGAGCGAGATGTTTCTTAGCTTCCCAAACAGCTAGGAAGCAAGATGCTGAGGGGCCCAAGTCGTCCTTTGGACAGAAGCCTGCACGTTGTGCCTTTCAGCTCTAGGGCAATGTGGCACACCCAGAACAGAAGTTCTACTTCAGCCAGATCAGGCCTGCAAAGAAACTGCGTTTCACAGGCCTTTGGAAGAGAAGTTCCCGGTAGGCTGTAAGAGCACTGTGCAGAGCGAGCTGTTTCTTAGCTTCCCAAAGAGCTGGAAGCAAGATGCTGTGGGGCCTGTCTCGCCCTTTGGAAAGAAGCCTGCACGATGTGCCTTTCAGCTGTAGGGCAATGTAGCACACCCAGAGCAGAAGTTCTACTTCAGCCAGATCAGTCCTGCAAAGAAACTGCGTTTCACAGGTCTTTGGAAGAGATGTTCCCGGTAGGCTGTAAGAGCACTGTGCAGAGCGAGTTGTTTCCAGGCTTCCCAAAGAGCTGGAAGCAAGATGCAGTGGGGCCCAATTCGCCCTTTGGAAAGAAGCCTGCGCGTTGTGCCTTTCGGCTCTAGGGCAATGTAGCACACCCAGAGCAGAAGTTCTACTTCAGCCAGATCAGGCCTGCAAAGAAACTGCGTTTCACAGGCCTTTGGAAGAGATGTTCCCGGTAGGCTGTAAGAGCACTGTGCAGAGCGAGTTGTTTCCTGGCTTCCCAAAGAGCTGGAAGCAAGATGCAGTGGGGCCCAACTCGCCCTTGGGAAAGAACCCTGTACGTTGTGCCTTTCAGCTCTAGGGCAATGTAGCACACCCAGAGCAGAAGTTCTACTTCAGCCAGATCAGGCCTGCAAAGAAACTGCGTTTCACAGGCCTTTGGAAGAGATGTTCCCGGTAGGCTGTAAGAGCACTGTGCAGAGCGAGTTGTTTCTTAGCTTCCCAAAGAGCTGGAAGCAAGATGCTGTGGGGCCCAACTCGCCCTTTGGACAGAAGCCTGCACGTTGTGCCTTTCAGCTCAAGGGCAATGTAGCACACCCAGAGCAGAAGTTCTACTTCAGCCAGATCAGGCCTGCAAAGAAACTGCGTTTCACAGGCCTTTGTGAGAGATGTTCCCCGTAGGCTGTAAGAGCACTGTGCAGAGCGAGTTGTTTCTTAGCTTCCCAAAGAGCTGGAAGCAAGATGCAGTGGGGCCCATCTCGCCCTTTGGAAAGAAACCTGCACGATGTGCCTTTCAGCTCTAGGGCAATGTAGCACAAGCAGAGCAGAAGTTCTACTTCAGCCAGATCAGGCCTGCAAAGAAACTGCGTTTCACAGGCCTTTGGAAGAGATGTTCCCGGTATGCTGTAAGAGCACTGTGCAGAGCGAGTTGTTTCCTGGCTTCCCAAAGAGCTGGAAGCAAGATGCAGTGGGGCCCAACTCGCACTTTGGAAAGAACCCTGCACGTTGTGCCTTTCAGCTCTAGGGGAATGTAGCACACCCAGAGCAGAAGTTGTACTTCAGCCAGATCAGGCCTGCAAAGAAATTGCGTTTCACAGGCCTTTGGAAGAGATGTTCCCGGTAGGCTGTAAGAGCACTGTGCAGAGAGAGTTGTTTCCCAGCTTCCCAATAGCTGGAAGCAAGATGCTGTGGGACCCAACTCGCCCTTGGGAAAGAAGCCTGCACGTTGTGCCTTTCAGCTCTAGGGCAATGTAGCACACCCAGAGCAGAAGTTCTACTTCAGCCAGATCAGGCCTGCAAAGAAACTGCGTTTCACAGGCCTTTGGAAGATATGTTCCCGGTAGGCTGTAAGAGCACAGTGCAGAGCGAGTTGTTTCTCAGCTTCCCAAAGAGATGGAAGCAAGATGCTGTGGGGCCCAACTCGCCCTTTGGAAAGAAGCCTGCACGTTGTGGCTCTAAGCTCTAGGGCAATGAAGCACACCCAGAGCAGAAGTTCTACTTCAGCCAGATCAGGCCTGCAAAGAAACTGCGTTTCACAGGCCTTTGGAAGAGATGTTCCCGGTAGGCTGTAAGAGCACTGTGCAGAGCGAGTTGTTTCTCAGCTTCCCAAAGAGCTGGAAGCAAGATTCTGTGGGGCCCAAGTCGCCCTTTGGAAAGAAGCCTGCGCGTTGTGCCTTTCAGCTCTAGAGCAATGTAGCACACCCAGAGCAGAAGTTCTACTTCAGCCAGATCAGGCCTGGAAAGAAACTGCGTTTCACAGGCCTTTGGAAGAGATGTTCCCGGTAGGCTGTAAGAGCACTGTGCAGAGCGAGTTGTTTCTTAGCTTCCCAAAGAGCTGGAAGCAAGATGCTTTGGGGCCCAACTCGCACTTTGGAAAGAAGCCGGCACGTTGTGCCTTTCAGATCTAGGGCAATGTAGCACACCCAGAGCAGACGTTGTACTTCATCCAGATCAGGCCTGCAAAGAAACTGCGTTTCACAGGCCTTTTGAAGAGAAGTTCCCGGTAGGCTGTAAGAGCACTGTGCAGAGCGAGCTGTTTCTTAGCTTCCCAAAGAGCTGGAAGCAAGATGCTGTGGGGCCCGTCTCGCCCTTTGGAAAGAAGCCTGCACGATGTGCCTTTCAGCTCTAGGGCAATATGGCACACCCAGAGCAGAAGTTCTACTTCAGCCAGATCAGGCCTGCAAAGAAACTGCGTTTCACAGGCCTTTGGAAAAGATGTTCCCGGTAGGCTGTTAGAGCACTGTGCAGAGCGAGTTGTTTCTTAGCTTCCCAAAGAGCTGGAAGCAAGCTGCTGTGGGGCCCAACTCGCCCTTTGGAAAGAAGCCTGCACGATGTGCCTTTCAGCTGTAGGGCAATGTAGCACACCCAGAGCAGAAGTTCTACTTCAGACAGATCAGGCCTGCAAAGAAACTGCGTTTCACAGGCCTTTGGAAGAGATGTTCCCGGTAGGCTGTAAGAGCACTGTGCAGAGCGAGTTGTTTCCAGGCTTCCCAAAGAGCTGGAAGCAAGATGCAGTGGGGCCCAATTCGCCCTTTGGAAGGAAGCCTGCGCGTTGTGCCTTTCAGCTCTAGGGCAATGTAGCACACCCAGAGCAGAAGTTCTACTTCAGCCAGATCAGGCCTGCAAAGAAACTGCGTTTCACAGGCCTTTGGAAGAGATGTTCCCGGTAGGCTGTAAGAGCACTGTGCAGAGCGAGTTGTTTCCTGGCTTCCCAAAGAGCTGGAAGCAAGATGCAGTGGGGCCCAACTCGCCCTTGGGAAAGAACCCTGTACGTTGTG
>NW_027227565.1:0-11032 GCF_037783145.1 Equus przewalskii | reverse complement strand
TGGGAACTTCTCTTCCAAAGGCCTGTGAAACGCAGTTTCTTTGGATGCCTGATCTGGCTGATGTAGGACTTCTTGTCTGGGTGTGCTACTTTGCCCTAGAGCTGAAAGGCACAACGTGCAGGCTTCTTTCCAAAGGGCGAGTTGGGCCCCACAGTATCTTGCTTCCAGCTCTTTGGAAAGCTAAGAAACCACTCGCTCTGCACAGTGCTCTTACAGCCTACCGGGAACATCTCTTCCAAAGGCCTGTGAAACGCAGTTTCTTTGCAGGCCTGATCTGGCTGAAGTAGGACTTCTGCTCTCCGTGTCCTACTTTGCCCTAGAGCTGAAAGGCACAACGTGCAGGCTTCTTTCCAAAGGGCGAGTTGGGCCCCACAGCATCTTGCTTCAGCTCTTTGGGAATCTAAGAAACAACTCGCTCTGCACAGTGCTCTTACAGCCTACCGGGAACATGTCTTCCAAAGGCCTGTGAAACGCAGTTTCCTTACAGGCCTGATCTGGCTGAAGTAGGACTTCTGCTCTGGGTGTGCTACTTTGCCCTAGAGCTGAAAGGCACAACGTGCAGGCTTCTTTCCAAAGGGCGAGTTGGGCCCCACAGCATCTTGCTTCCAGCTCTTTGGGAAGCTAAGAAACAACTCGCTCTCCACAGTGCTCCTACATCCTACCGGGAACATCACTTCCAAAGGCCTGTGAAACGCAGTTTCTTTGCAGGCCTGATCTGGCTGAAGTAGGACTTCTGCTCTGGGTGTGCTACTTTGCCCTAGAGCTGAAAGGCACAACGTGCAGGCTTCTTTCCAAAGGGCGAGTTGGGCCCCACAGCATCCTGCTTCCATCTCTTTGGGAAGCTAAGAAACAACTAGCTCTGCACAGTGCTCTTAAAGCCTACCGGGAACATCTCGTCCAAAGGCCTGTGAAATGCAGTTTCTTTGCAGGCCTGATCTGGCTGAAGTAGGTCTTCTGGTCTGGGTGTGCTACTTTGCCCTAGAGCTGAAAGGCACAACGTGCAGGCTTCTTTCCAAAGGGCGAGTTGGGCCCCACAGCATCTTGCTTCCAGCTCTTTGGGAAGCTAAGAAACAACTCGCACTGCACAGTGCTCTTCCACCCAAGTGAGAACATCTTTTCCAAAGGAATGTGAAACGCAGTTTCTTTGCAGGCCTGATCTGGCTGATGTAGGACTTCTTGTCTGGGTGTGCTACTTTGCCCTACAGCTGAAAGGCACAACGTGCAGGCTTCTTTCCAAAGGGCGAGTTGGGCCCCACAGCATCTTGCTTCCAGCTCTTTTGGAAGCTAAGAAACCACTCGCTCTGCACAGTGCTCTTACAGCCTACCGGGAGCATCTCTTCCAAAGGCCTGTGAAACGCAGTTTCTTTGCAGGCCTGATCTGGCTGAAGTAGGACTTCTGCTCTCCGTGTGCTACTTTGCCCTAGAGCTGAAAGGCACAACGTGCAGGCTTCTTTCCAAAGGGCGAGTTGGGCCCCACAGCATCTTGCTTCCAGCTCTTTGGGAAGCTAAGAAACAACTCGCTCTGCACAGTGCTCTTACAGCCTACCGGGAGCATGTCTTCCAAAGGCCTGTGAAACGCAGTTTCCTTGCAGGCCTGATCTGGCTGAAGTAGGACTTCTGCTCTGGGTGTGCTACATTGCCCTAGAGCTGAAAGGCACAACGTGCAGGCTTCTTTCCAAAGGGCGAGTTGGGCCCCACAGCATCTTGCTTCCAGCTCTTTGGGAAGCTAAGAAACAACTCGCTCTGCACAGTGCTCTTACAGCCTACCGGGAACATCTCTTCCAAAGGCCTGTGAAACGCAGTTTCTTTGCAGTCCTGATCTGGCTGAAGTAGGACTTCTGCTCTGGGTGTGCTACTTTGCCCTAGAGCTGAAAGGCACAACGTGCAGGCTTCTTTCCAAAGGGCGAGTTGGGCCCCACAGCAACTTGCTTCCAGCTCTTTGGGAAGCTAAGAAACAACTCGCTCTGCACAGTGCTCTTACAGCCTACCGGGAACATGTCTTCCAAAGGCCTGTGAAACGCAGTTTCTTTGCAGGCCTGATCTGGTTGAAGTAGGACTTCTGCTCTGGGTGTGCTACTTTGCCCTAGAGCTGAAAGGCACAACGTGCAGGCTTCTTTCCAAAGGGCGAGTTGGGCCCCACAGCATCTTGCTTCCAGCTCTTTGGGAAGCTAAGAAACAACTCGCTCTGCACAGTGCTCTTACAGCCTAGTGGGAACATCTCTTCCAAAGGCCTGTGAAACGCAGTTTCTTTGCAGGCCTGATCTGGCTGAAGTCGGACTTCTGCTCTGGGTGTGCTACTTTGCCCTAGAGCTGAAAGGCACAACGTGCAGGCTTCTTTCCAAGGGGCGAGTTGGGCCCCAAAGCTTCCTGCTTCCAGCTCTTTGGGAAGCTAAGAAACAACTCGCTCTGCACAGTGCTCTTACAGCCTACCGGGAACATCTCTTCCAAAGGCCTGTGAAACGCAGTTTCTTTGCAGGCCTGATCTGGCTGAAGTAGGACTTCTGCTCTGGGTGTGCTACTTTGCCCTAGAGCTGAAAGGCACAACGTGCAGGCTTCTTTCCAAAGGGCGAGTTGGGCCCCACAGCACCTTGCTTCCAGCTCTTTGGGAAGCTAAGAAACAACTCGCTCGGCACAGTGCTCTTACAGCCTACCGGTAACATCTCTTCCAAAGGCCTGTGAAACGCAGTTTCTTTGCAGGCCTGATCTGGCTGAAGTAGGACTTCTGCTCTGGGTGTGCTACTTTGCCCTAGAGCTGAAAGGCACAACGTGCAGGCTTCTTTCCAAAGGGCGAGTTGGGCCCCACAGCATCTTGCTTCCAGCTCTTTGGGAAGCTAAGAAACAACTCGCTCTGCACAGTGCTCTTACAGCCTACCGGGAACATCTCTTCCAAAGGCCTGTGAAACGCAGTGTCTTTGCAGGCCTGATCTGGTTGAAGTAGGACTTCTGCTCTGGGTGTGCTACTTTGCCCTAGAGCTGAAAGGCACAACGTGCAGGCTTCTTT
Source organism: Equus przewalskii (assembly GCF_037783145.1). Lineage (NCBI taxonomy): Eukaryota > Metazoa > Chordata > Mammalia > Perissodactyla > Equidae > Equus > Equus przewalskii. Next base: position 8,031 of record NW_027227565.1, on the reverse strand, counting down.
CCAAAGGGCGAGTTGGGCCCCACAGCATCTTGCTTCCAGCTCTTTGGGAAGATAAGAAACAACTCGCTCTGCACAGTGCTCTTACAGCCTACCGGGAGCATCTCTTCCAAAGGCCTGTGAAACGCAGTTTCTTTGCAGGCCTGATCTGGCTGAAGTGGGACTTCTGCTCTGGGTGTGCTACTTTGCCCTAGAGATGAAAGGCACAACGTGCAGGCTTCTTTCCAAAGGGCGAGTTGGGCCCCACAGCATCTTGCTTCCAGCTCTTTGGGAAGCTAAGAAACCACTCGCTCTGCACAGTGCTCTTACAGCCTACCGGGAACATCTCTTCCAAAGGCCTGTGAAACGCAGTTTCTTTGCAGGCCTGATCTGGCTGAAGTAGGACTTCTGCTCTGGGTGTGCTACTTTGCCCTAGAGATGAAAGGCACAACGTGCAGGCTTCTTTCCAAAGGGCGAGTTGGGCCCCACAGCATCTTGCTTCCAGCTCTTTGGGAAGCTAAGAAACAACTCGCTCTGCACAGTGCTCTTACAGCCTTGTGGGAACATCTCTTCCAAAGGCCTGTGAAACGCAGTTTCTTTGCAGGCCTGATCTGGCTGAAGTAGGACTTCTGCTCTGGGTGTGCTACTTTGCCCTAGAGCTGAAAGGCACAACGTGCACTCTTCTTTCCAAAGGGTGAGTTGGGCCCCACAGCATCTTGCTTCCAGCTCTTTGGGAAGCCAAGAAACAACTCGCTCTGCACAGTGCTCTTACAGCCTACCGGGAACATCTCTTCCAAAGGCCTGTGAAACGCAGTTTCTTTGCAGGCCTGATCTGGCTGAAGTAGGACTTCTGCTCTGGGTGTGCTACTTTGCCCTAGAGATGAAAGGCACAACGTGCAGGCTTCTTTCCAAAGGGCGAGTTGGGCCCAACAGCATCTTGCTTCCAGCTCTTTGGGAAGCTAAGAAACCACTCGCTCTGCGCAGTGCTCTTACAGCCTACCGGGGACATCTCTTCCAAAGGCCTGTGAAACGCAGTTTCTTTGCAGGCCTGATCTGGCTGAAGTGGGACATCTGCTCTTGGTGTGCTACTTTGCCCTAGAGATGAAAGGCACAACGTGCAGGCTTCTTTCCAAAGGGCGAGTTGGGCCCCACAGCATCTTGCTTCCAGCTCTTTGGGAAGCTAAGAAACAACTCGCTCTGCACAGTGCTCTTACAGCCTAGTGGGACCATCTCTTCCAAAGGCCTGTGAAACGCAGTTTCTTTGCAGGCCTGATCTGGCTGAAGTAGGACTTCTGCTCTGGGTGTGCTACTTTGCCCTAGAGCTGAAAGGCACAACGTGCAGGCTTCTTTCCAAAGGGCGAGTTGGGCCCCACTGCATCTTGCTTCCATCTCTTTGGGAAGCTAAGAAACAACTCGCTCTGCACAGTGCTCTTACAGCCTAGTGGGAACATGTCTTCCAAAGGCCTGTGAAACGCAGTTTCTTTGCAGGCCTGATCTGCCTGAAGTAGGACTTCTGCTCTGGGTGTGCTACTTTGCCCTAGAGCTGAAAGGCACAACGTGCAGGCTTCTTTCCAAAGGGCGAGTTGGGCCCCACAGCATCTTGCTTCCAGCTCTTTGGGAAGCTAAGAAACCACTCGCTCTGCACAGTGCTCTTACAGCCTACCGGGAACATCTCTTCCAAAGGCCTGTGAAACGCAGTTTCTTTGCAGGCCTGATCTGGCTGAAGTAGGACTTCTGCTCTCCGTGTCCTACTTTGCCCTAGAGCTGAAAGGCACAACGTGCAGGCTTCTTTCCAAAGGGCGAGTTGGGCCCCACAGCATCTTGCTTCAGCTCTTTGGGAAGCTAAGAAACAACTCGCTCTGCACAGTGCTCTTACAGCCTACCGGGAACATGTCTTCCAAAGGCCTGTGAAACGCAGTTTCCTTACAGGCCTGATCTGGCTGAAGTAGGACTTCTGCTCTGGGTGTGCTACTTTGCCCTAGAGCTGAAAGGCACAACGTGCAGGCTTCTTTCCAAAGGGCGAGTTGGGCCCCACAGCATCTTGCTTCCAGCTCTTTGGGAAGCTAAGAAACAACTCGCTCTCCACAGTGCTCCTACATCCTACCGGGAACATCACTTCCAAAGGCCTGTGAAACGCAGTTTCTTTGCAGGCCTGATCTGGCTGAAGTAGGACTTCTGCTCTGGGTGTGCTACTTTGCCCTAGAGCTGAAAGGCACAACGTGCAGGCTTCTTTCCAAAGGGCGAGTTGGGCCCCACAGCATCCTGCTTCCATCTCTTTGGGAAGCTAAGAAACAACTAGCTCTGCACAGTGCTCTTAAAGCCTACCGGGAACATCTCGTCCAAAGGCCTGTGAAATGCAGTTTCTTTGCAGGCCTGATCTGGCTGAAGTAGGTCTTCTGGTCTGGGTGTGCTACTTTGCCCTAGAGCTGAAAGGCACAACGTGCAGGCTTCTTTCCAAAGGGCGAGTTGGGCCCCACAGCATCTTGCTTCCAGCTCTTTGGGAAGCTAAGAAACAACTCGCTCTGCACAGTGCTCTTACAGCCTACCGGGAAGATCTCTTCCAAAGGCCCGTGAAACGCAGTATCTTTGAATGCCTGATCTGGCTGAAGTAGGACTTCTGCTCTGGGTGTGCTACTTTGCCCTAGAGCTGAAAGGCACAACGTGCAGGCTTCTTTCCAAAGGGCGAGTTGGGCCCCACAGCATCTTGCTTCCAGCTCTCTGGGAAGCTAAGAAACAACTCGCTCTGCACAGTGCTCTTACAGCCTACCGGGAGCATCTCTTCCAAAGGCCTGTGAAACGCAGTTTCTTTGCAGGCCTGATCTGGCTGAAGTAGGACTTCTGCTCTGGGTGTGCTACTTTGCCCTAGAGCTGAAAGGCACAACGTGCAGGCTTCTTTCCAAACGGCGAGTTGGGCCCCACAGCATCTTGCTTCCAGCTCTTTGGGAAGCTAAGAAACCACTCGCTCTGCACAGTGCTCTTACAGCCTACCGGGAACATCTCTTCCAAAGGCCTGTGAAACGCAGTTTCTTTGCAGTCTTGGTCTGCCTGAAGTAGGACTTCTGCTCTGGGTGTGCTACTTTGCCCTAGAGCTGAAAGGCACAACGTGCAGGCTTCTTTCCAAAGGGCGAGTTGCGCCCCACAGCATCTTGCTTCCAGCTCTTTGGGAAGCTAAGAAACAACTCGCACTGCACAGTGCTCTTCCAACCAAGTGAGAACATCATTTCCAAAGGAATGTGAAACGCAGTTTCTTTGCAGGCCTGATCTGGCTGAAGTAAGTCTTCTGGTCTGGGTGTGCTACTTTGCCCTAGAGCTGAAAGGCACAACGTGCAGGCTTCTTTCCAAAGGGCGAGTTGGGCCCCACAGCATCTTGCTTCCAGCTCTTTGGGAAGCTAAGAAACAACTCGCACTGCACAGTGCTCTTACAGCTTACCGGGAACTTCTCTTCCAAAGGCCTGTGAAACGCAGTTTCTTTGGTTGCCTGATCTGGCTGATGTAGGACTTCTTGTCTGGGTGTGCTACTTTGCCCTACAGCTTAAAGGCACAACGTGCAGGCTTCTTTCCAAAGGGCGAGTTGGGCCCCACAGCATCTTGCTTCCAGCTCTTTGGGAAGCTAAGAAACCACTCGCTCTGCACAGTGCTCTTACAGCCTACCGGGAACATCTCTTCCAAAGGCCTGTGAAACGCAGTTTCTTTGCAGGCCTGATCTGGCTGAAGTAGGACTTCTACTCTCCGTGTGCTACTTTGCCCTAGAGCTGAAAGGCACAACGTGCAGGCTTCTTTCCAAAGGGCGAGTTGGGCCCCACAGCATCTTGCTTCCAGCTCTTTGGGAAGCTAAGAAACAACTCGCTCTGCACAGTGCTCTTACAGCCTACCGGGAACATGTCTTCCAAAGGCCTGTGAAACGCGGTTTCCTTACAGGCCTGATCTGGCTGAAGTAGGACTTCTGCTCTGGGTGTGCTACTTTGCCCTAGAGCTGAAAGGCACAACGTGCAGGCTTCTTTCCAAAGGGCGAGTTGGGCCCCACAGCATCTTGCTTCCAGCTCGTTGGGAAGCTAAGAAACAAATCGCTCTGCACAGTGCTCTTACAGCCTACCGGGAACATCTCTTCCAAAGGCCTGTGAAACGCAGTTTCTTTGCAGTCCTGATCTGCCTGAAGTAGGACTTCTGCTCTGGGTGTGCTACTTTGCCCTAGAGCTGAAAGGCACAACGTGCAGGCTTCTTTCCAAAGGGCGAGTTGGGCCCCACAGCATCTTGCTTCCAGCTCTTTGGGAAGCTAAGAAACAACTCGCACTGCACAGTGCTCTTCCAACCAAGTGAGAACATCTTTTCCAAAGGAATGTGAAACGCAGTTTCTTTGCAGGCCTGATCTGGCTGAAGTAAGTCTTCTGGTCTGGGTGTGCTACTTTGCCCTAGAGCTGAAAGGCACAACGTGCAGGCTTCTTTCCAAAGGGCGAGTTGGGCCCCACAGCATCTTGCTTCCAGCTCTTTGGGAAGCTAAGAAACAACTCGCTCTCCACAGTGCTCCTACATCCTACCGGGAACATCACTTCCAAAGGCCTGTGAAACGCAGTTTCTTTGCAGGCCTGATCTGGCTGAAGTAGGACTTCTGCTCTGGGTGTGCTACTTTGCCCTAGAGCTGAAAGGCACAACGTGCAGGCTTCTTTCCAAAGGGCGAGTTGGGCCCCACAGCATCCTGCTTCCATCTCTTTGGGAAGCTAAGAAACAACTAGCTCTGCACAGTGCTCTTAAAGCCTACCGGGAACATCTCGTCCAAAGGCCTGTGAAATGCAGTTTCTTTGCAGGCCTGATCTGGCTGAAGTAGGTCTTCTGGTCTGGGTGTGCTACTTTGCCCTAGAGCTGAAAGGCACAACGTGCAGGCTTCTTTCCAAAGGGCGAGTTGGGCCCCACAGCATCTTGCTTCCAGCTCTTTGGGAAGCTAAGAAACAACTCGCTCTGCACAGTGCTCTTACAGCCTACCGGGAAGATCTCTTCCAAAGGCCCGTGAAACGCAGTATCTTTGAATGCCTGATCTGGCTGATGTAGGACTTCTGCTCTGGGTGTGCTACTTTGCCCTAGAGCTGAAAGGCACAACGTGCAGGCTTCTTTCCAAAGGGCGAGTTGGGCCCCACAGCATCTAGCTTCCAGCTCTCTGGGAAGCTAAGAAACAACTCGCACTGCACAGTGCTCTTACAGCCTACCGGGAGCATCTCTTCCAAAGGCCTGTGAAACGCAGTTTCTTTGCAGGCCTGATCTGGCTGAAGTAGGACTTCTGCTCTGGGTGTGCTACTTTGCCCTAGAGCTGAAAGGCACAACGTGCAGGCTTCTTTCCAAAGGGCGAGTTGGGCCCCACAGCATCTTGCTTCCAGCTCTTTGGGAAGCTAAGAAACAACTCTCTCTGCACAGTGCTCTTACAGCCTACCGGGAGCATCTCTTCCAAAGGCCTGTGAAACGCACTTTCTTTGCAGGCCTGATCTGGCTGAAGTAAGTCTTCTGGTCTGGGTGTGCTACTTTGCCCTAGAGCTGAAAGGCACAACGTGCAGGCTTCTTTCCAAAGGGCGAGTTGGGCCCCACAGCATCTTGCTTCCAGCTCTTTGGGAAGCTAAGAAACAACTCGCTCTGCACAGTGCTCTTACAGCCTACCGGGAACTTCTCTTCCAAAGGCCTGTGAAACGCAGTTTCTTTGGTTGCCTGATCTGGCTGATGTAGGACTTATTGTCTGGGTGTGCTACTTTGCCCTACAGCTGAAAGGCACAACGTGCAGGCTTCTTTCCAAAGGGCGAGTTGGGCCCCACAGCATCTTGCTTCCAGCTCTTTGGGAAGCTAAGAAACCACTCGCTCTGCACAGTGCTCTTACAGCCTACCGGGAACATCTCTTCCAAAGGCCTGTGAAACGCAGTTTCTTTGCAGGCCTGATCTGGCTGAAGTAGGACTTCTGCTCTGGGTGTGCTACTTTGCCCTAGAGCTGAAAGGCACAACGTGCAGGCTTCTTTCCAAAGGGCGAGTTGGGCCCCACAGCATCTTGCTTCCAGCTCTTTGGGAAGCTAAGAAACAACTCGCTCTGCACAGTGCTCTTACAGCCTACCGGGAACATGTCTTCCAAAGGCCTGTGAAACGCAGTTTCTTTGCAGGCCTGATCTGGCTGAAGTAGGACTTCTGCTCTGGGTGTGCTACTTTGCCCTAGAGCTGAAAGGCACAACGTGCAGGCTTCTTTCCAAAGGGCGAGTTGGGCCCCACAGCATCTTGCTTCCAGCTCTTTGGGAAGCTAAGAAACAACTCGCTCTGCACAGTGCTCTTACAGCCTACCGGGAACATCTCTTCCAAAGGCCTGTGAAACGCAGTTTCTTTGCAGGCCTGATCTGCCTGAAGTAGGACTTCTGCTCTGGGTGTGCTACTTTGCCCTAGAGCTGAAAGGCACAACGTGCAGGCTTCTTTCCAAAGGGCGAGTTGGGCCCCACAGCATCTTGCTTCCAGCTCTTTGGGAAGCTAAGAAACAACTCGCACTGCACAGTGCTCTTACAGCCAACTGGGAACATCTCTTCCAAAGGCCTGTGAAACGCAGTTTCTTTGCAGGCCTGATCTGGCTGAAGTAGGACTTCTGGTCTGGGTGTGCTACTTTGCCCTAGAGCTGAAAGGCACAACGTGCAGGCTTCTTTCCAAAGGGCGAGTTGGGCCCCACAGCATCTTGCTTCCAGCTCTTTGGGAAGCTAAGAAACAACTCGCTCTGCACAGTGCTCTTACAGCCTACCGGGAACATCTCTTCCAAAGGCCTGTGAAACGCAGTTTCTTTGCAGGCCTGATCTGGCTGAAGTAGGACTTCTGCTCTGGGTGTGCTACTTTGCCCTAGAGCTGAAAGGCACAACGTGCAGGCTTCTTTCCAAAGGGCGAGTTGGGCCCCACAGCATCTTGCTTCCAGCTCTTTGGGAAGCTAAGAAACAACTCGCTCTGCACAGTGCTCTTACAGCCTACCGGGAACATCTCTTCCAAAGGCCTGTGAAACGCAGTTTCTTTGCAGGCCTGATCTGGCTGAAGTAGGACTTCTGCTCTGGGTGTGCTACTTTGCCCTAGAGCTGAAAGGCACAACGTGCAGGCTTCTTTCCAAAGGGCGAGTTGGGCCCCACAGCATCTTGCTTCCAGCTCTTTGGGAAGCTAAGAAACAACTCGCTCTGCACAGTGCTCTTACAGCCTACCGGGAACATCTCTTCCAAAGGCCTGTGAAACGCAGTTTCTTTGCAGGCCTGATCTGGCTGAAGTAGGACTTCTGCTCTGGGTGTGCTACTTTGCCCTAGAGCTGAAAGGCACAACGTGCAGGCTTCTTTCCAAAGGGCGAGTTGGGCCCCACAGCATCTTGCTTCCAGCTCTTTGGGAAGCTAAGAAACAACTCGCTCTGCACAGTGCTCTTACAGCCTACCGGGAACATCTCTTCCAAAGGCCTGTGAAACGCAGTTTCTTTGCAGGCCTGATCTGGCTGAAGTAGGACTTCTGCTCTGGGTGTGCTACTTTGCCCTAGAGCTGAAAGGCACAACGTGCAGGCTTCTTTCCAAAGGGCGAGTTGGGCCCCACAGCATCTTGCTTCCAGCTCTTTGGGAAGCTAAGAAACAACTCGCTCTGCACAGTGCTCTTACAGCCTAGTGGGAACATCTCTTCCAAAGGCCTGTGAAACGCAGTTTCTTTGCAGGCCTGATCTGGCTGAAGTAGGACTTCTGCTCTGGGTGTGCTACTTTGCCCTAGAGCTGAAAGGCACAACGTGCAGGCTTCTTTCCAAAGGGCGAGTTGGGCCCCACAGCATCTTGCTTCCAGCTCTTTGGGAAGCTAAGAAACCACTCGCTCTGCACAGTGCTCTTACAGCCTACCGGGAACATCTCTTCCAAAGGCCTGTGAAACGCAGTTTCTTTGCAGGCCTGATCTGGCTGAAGTAGGACTTCTGCTCTGGGTGTGCTACTTTGCCCTAGAGCTGAAAGGCACAACGTGCAGGCTTCTTTCCAAAGGGGGAGTTGGGCCCCACAGCATCTTGCTTCCAGCTCTTTGGGAAGCTAAGAAACAACTCGCTCTGCACAG
>NW_027227564.1:0-62575 GCF_037783145.1 Equus przewalskii | reverse complement strand
AGAACCACCTGCCGGACAGACCGGAACCACCTGCCGGACACGCCGGAACCACCGGCTCGACCCGCCGGAACGACCGCTGGACATGCAAAATCACCTGCCGGCTACGCCGGAAACACTTGGCGAACACTCCGGAATCACCTGCCGGGCATGCCGGAACCACCTCTCAGATATGCCAGAACCACGTGCCAATGACCCCGGAAGCACCTGCCGAGCACGCCGGAACCACCTGCTCGACTCGCCAGAACCACCTGCCGGACACGCAAAAATCACCTGCCGGCTACGCCACAACCAGTTGGGGAACACTTCGGAATCACCTGCCGGGCTTGCTGGAACCACCTGCCGGTCATGCCAAAATCACCTGCCAACTACGCCAGTACCACTTGGCGGACACTGTGGAAACACCTGTCGGGCCGGCCGGAACCACATCTCAGACGTGCCAGAACCATGTGCATGAGATGCTGGAACCACACCCCGAAGAGACGGAAAACACCTGCCAGACCCGTCTGAACAACCTGCCGAGCACGCCGGAGCCACCTACCTGACATGCCCAAATCACCAGCCGGGTATGCCAGAACCACTTGGCGGACACTCCGGAATCATCTGCCGGACATGCCGGAACCAGCTCTCAGACACACCAGAACCACGTGCCGGAGACGCCGGAAGCACCTGCCGAGCATGCCGGAGCCACCTGCTCGACTCGCCAGAAACACCTGCCGGACACGCCAAAATCACCTGCCGGGTACGCCAGAACCACCTGGCGGACACTCCGAAACCACCTGTCGCGCATGCCGGAACCACCTCTCAGACGTGCCGGAAGCACGTGCCGGACACGCCGGAATCACCTACCGGACAGACCGGAACCACCTGCCGAGCACGCCGGAGCCACCTGTTCGACTCGCTGGAACCACCTGCCGGACAGGCCAATATCAACTGCTGGCTATGCCAGAACCACCTGGGGGACGGTCCGGAATCACCTGCCAGCCATGGCGGAACCACCTCTCAGACGTACCAGAAACACGTGCCGGAGAAGCTGGAAACACGTCCTGGACAGTCTGGAACCACCTGCCGGCCAAGCCTGAACCACCTGCCAAGCACAACGGAACAACCTGCCAGACACGCCAAAATCACCTGCGTGTTATGCCAGAACCACTTGGAGGACTCTCTGGGATGACCTGCCGGGCATGCCGGAACCACCTCTCAGACGTGCCAGAACCATGTGGCGGACAGTCCGGAATCACCTGTTGGGCATGCGCAACCACCTCTGAGACGTACCAGAACCACATGCCGTGCAGGCTGGAACCACCTACCGGACAGACCGGAATCACCTTTCGGGCATGCCGGAACCACCTGTCAGATGTGCCAGAAACACGTGCCGGAGACGCCGGAAGCACCTGCCAAGCATGTTGGAACCACCTGCTCAACTCGCCTGAACCACCTGCCGGACATGCCAAAATCACCTGCCGACTATGCCAGAACCACTTGGCGAACACTCCGGAATCACTTGCCGGGCATGCAGGAACCACCTCTCAGACATGCCAGAACCCCGTGCCAATGACCCCGGAAGCACCAGCCGAGCACGCCGGAACCACCTGCTCGACTCGCCAGAACCACCTGCCGATCACGCAAAAATCACCTGCCGGCTACGCCACAACCAGTTGGTGAACACTTTGGAATCACCTGCCAGGCTTGCTGGAACCACCTGCCAGTCATGCCAAAATCACCTGCCAACTACGCCAGAACCGCTTGGCGGACACTGCGGAAACACCTGTCGGGCCAGCTGGAACCACATCTCAGACGTGCCAGAAACGTGTTCATGAGATGCTGGAACCACACCCCGAACAGACGGATACCACCTGCCAGAACCGCCTGAACCACCTGCTGAGCACGCCGGAACCACCTGCTCGACTCACCGGTACCACCTCCCTGACTCGTCAAAATCACCTGCTGGGTATGCCAGAACCACTTGGCGGACACTCCGGAATCATCTGCCGGACATGCCGGAACCAGCTCTCAGACACACCAGAACCAAGTGCCGGAGACGCCGGAAGCACCTGCCGAGCATGCCGGAGCCACCTGCTCGACTCGCCAGAAACACCTGCCGGACACGCCAAAATCACCTGCCGGGTATGCCAGAACCACCTGGCGGACACTATGGAATCACCTGCCGCGCATGCCGGAACCACCTCTCAGACGTGCCGGAAGCACGTGCCAGACACGCCGGAAACACCTACCGGACAGACCGGAACCACCTGCCAAGAACGCCGGAGCCACCTGTTCGACTCGCTGGAACCACCTGCCGGACAGGCCAATATCAACTGCTGGGTATGCCAGAACCACCTGGGGGACAGTCCGGGATCACCTGCCAGCCATGGCGGAACCACCTCTCAGACGTACCAGAACCACCTGCCGGAGAAGCTGGAAACACGTCCTGGACAGACTGGAACCACGTGACGGCCATGCCTGAACCACCTGCCGAGCACGGCGGAACCACCTGCCGGACACGCCAAAATCACCTGCGGGCTACGCCAGAACCACTTGGACGACTCTCCGAAATGACCTGCCGGGCATGTTGGAACCACCTCTCAGACGTGCCAGAAGCACGTGGCGGACAGTCCGGAATCACCTGTTGGGCATACGCAACCACCTCTGAGACGTACCAGAACCACGTGCCGTGCACGCCGGAACCACCTACCGGACAGACCGGAATCAACTTTTGGGCATGCCGGAACCACCAGTCAGATGTGCCAGAAACACGTGCCGGAGACGCCGGAAGCACCTGCCGAGCACGTCGCAACCACCTGCTCAACTCGCCTGAACCACCTGCCGGACACGCCAAAATCACCTGCCCGCTACACCAGCACCACTTCTGGGACAAGCCGGAATCACGTGAGGGGCATGCCGGCACAGCCTCTCAGACTGAACCTCGTGCCGGACACCACAGAACCACCTGCCGGACAGACCGGAACCACCTGCCGGACACGCCGGAACCACCGGCTCGACCGGCCGGAACGACCGCTGGACATGCAAAATCACCTGCCGGCTACGCCGGAAACACTTGGCGAACACTCCGGAATCACCTGCCGGGCATGCCGGAACCACCTCTCAGATATGCCAGAACCACGTGCCAATGACCCCGGAAGCACCTGCAGAGCACGCCGCAACCACCTGCTCGACTCGCCAGAACCACCTGCCGGACACGCAAAAATCACCTGCCGGCTACGCCACAACCAGTTGGGGAACACTTCGGAATCACCTGCCGGGCTTGCTGGAACCACCTGCCGGTCATGCCAAAATCACCTGCCAACTACGCCAGTACCACTTGGCGGACACTGTGGAAACACCTGTCGGGCCGGCCGGAACCACATCTCAAACGTGCCAGAACCATGTGCATGAGATGCTGGAACCACACCCCGAACAGACGGAAAACACCTGCCAGACCCGTCTGAACAACCTGCCGAGCACGCCGGAGCCACCTGCTCGACTCGCCGGAAACACCTACCTGACATGCCCAAATCACCAGCCGGGTATGCCAGAACCACTTGGCGGACACTCCGGAATCATCTGCCGGACATGCCGGAACCAGCTCTCAGACACACCAGAACCACGTGCCGGAGACGCTGGAAGCACCTGCCGAGCATGCCGGAGCCACCTGCTCGACTCGCCAGAAACACCTGCCGGACACGCCAAAATCACCTGCCGGGTACGCCAGAACCACCTGGCGGACACTCCGAAACCACCTGTCGCGCATGCCGGAACCACCTCTCAGACGTGCCGGAAGCACGTGCCGGACACGCCGGAATCACCTACCGGACAGACCGGAACCACCTGCCGAGCACGCCGGAGCCACCTGTTCGACTCGCTGGAACCACCTGCCGGACAGGCCAATATCAACTGCTGGCTATGCCAGAACCACCTGGGGGACGGTCCGGAATCACCTGCCAGCCATGGCGGAACCACCTCTCAGACGTACCAGAACCACCTGCCGGAGAAGCTGGAAACACGTCCTGGACAGTCTGGAACCACCTGCCGGCCAAGCCTGAACCACCTGCCAAGCACAACGGAACAACCTGCCAGACACGCCAAAATCACCTGCGTGTTATGCCAGAACCACTTGGAGGACTCTCTGGGATGACCTGCCGGGCATGTTGGAACCACCTCTCAGACGTGCCAGAACCATGTGGCGGACAGTCCGGAATCACCTGTTGGGCATGCGCAACCACCTCTGAGACGTACCAGAACCACATGCCGTGCAGGCTGGAACCACCTACCGGACAGACCGGAATCACCTTTCGGGCATGCCGGAACCACCTGTCAGATGTGCCAGAAACACGTGCCGGAGACGCCGGAAGCACCTGCCAAGCACGTTGGAACCACCTGCTCAACTCGCCTGAACCACCTGCCGGACATGCCAAAATCACCTGCCGACTATGCCAGAACCACTTGGCGAACACTCCGGAATCACTTGCCGGGCATGCAGGAACCACCTCTCAGACATGCCAGAACCCCGTGCCAATGACCCCGGAAGCACCAGCCGAGCACGCCGGAACCACCTGCTCGACTCGCCAGAACCACCTGCCGATCACGCAAAAATCACCTGCCGGCTACGCCACAACCAGTTGGTGAACACTTTGGAATCACCTGCCAGGCTTGCTGGAACCACCTGCCAGTCATGCCAAAATCACCTGCCAACTACGCCAGAACCGCTTGGCGGACACTGCGGAAACACCTGTCGGGCCAGCTGGAACCACATCTCAGACGTGCCAGAAACATGTTCATGAGATGCTGGAACCACACCCCGAACAGACGGATACCACCTGCCAGAACCGCCTGAACCACCTGCTGAGCACGCCGGAACCACCTGCTCGTCTCACCGGTACCACCTCCCTGACTCGTCAAAATCACCTGCTGGGTATGCCAGAACCACTTGGCGGACACTCCGGAATCATCTGCCGGACATGCCGGAACCAGCTCTCAGACACACCAGAACCAAGTGCCGGAGACGCCGGAAGCACCTGCCGAGCATGCCGGAGCCACCTGCTCGACTCGCCAGAAACACCTGCCGGACACGCCAAAATCACCTGCCGGGTATGCCAGAACCACCTGGCGGACACTACGGAATCACCTGCCGCGCATGCCGGAACCACCTCTCAGACGTGCCGGAAGCACGTGCCAGACACGCCGGAAACACCTACCGGACAGACCGGAACCACCTGCCAAGAACGCCGGAGCCACCTGTTCGACTCGCTGGAACCACCTGCCGGACAGGCCAATATCAACTGCTGGCTATGCCAGAACCACCTGGGGGACAGTCCGGGATCACCTGCCAGCCATGGCGGAACCACCTCTCAGACGTACCAGAACCACCTGCCGGAGAAGCTGGAAACACGTCCTGGACAGACTGGAACCACGTGACGGCCATGCCTGAACCACCTGCCGAGCACGGCGGAACCACCTGCCGGACACGCCAAAATCACCTGCGGGCTACGCCAGAACCACTTGGACGACTCTCCGAAATGACCTGCCGGGCATGTTGGAACCACCTCTCAGACGTGCCAGAAGCACGTGGCGGACAGTCCGGAATCACCTGTTGGGCATACGCAACCACCTCTGAGACGTACCAGAACCACGTGCCGTGCACGCCGGAACCACCTACCGGACAGACCGGAATCAAATTTTGGGCATGCCGGAACCACCAGTCAGATGTGCCAGAAACACGTGCCGGAGACGCCGGAAGCACCTGCCGAGCACGTCGCAACCACCTGCTCAACTCGCCTGAACCACCTGCCGGACACGCCAAAATCACCTGCCCGCTACACCAGCACCACTTCTGGGACAAGCCGGAATCACGTGAGGGGCATGCCGGCACAGCCTCTCAGACTGAACCTCGTGCCGGACACCACGGAACCACCTGCCGGACAGACCGGAACCACCTGCCGGACACGCCGGAACCACCGGCTCGACCCGCCGGAACGACCGCTGGACATGCAAAATCACCTGCCGGCTACGCCGGAAACACTTGGCGAACACTCCGGAATCACCTGCCGGGCATGCCGGAACCACCTCTCAGATATGCCAGAACCACGTGCCAATGACCCCGGAAGCACCTGCAGAGCACGCCGCAACCACCTGCTCGACTCGCCAGAACCACCTGCCGGACACGCAAAAATCACCTGCCGGCTACGCCACAACCAGTTGGGGAACACTTCGGAATCACCTGCCGGGCTTGCTGGAACCACCTGCCGGTCATGCCAAAATCACCTGCCAACTACGCCAGTACCACTTGGCGGACACTGTGGAAACACCTGTCGGGCCGGCCGGAACCACATCTCAAACGTGCCAGAACCATGTGCATGAGATGCTGGAACCACACCCCGAACAGACGGAAAACACCTGCCAGACCCGTCTGAACAACCTGCCGAGCACGCCGGAGCCACCTGCTCGACTCGCCGGAAACACCTACCTGACATGCCCAAATCACCAGCCGGGTATGCCAGAACCACTTGGCGGACACTCCGGAATCATCTGCCGGACATGCCGGAACCAGCTCTCAGACACACCAGAACCACGTGCCGGAGACGCCGGAAGCACCTGCCGAGCATGCCGGAGCCACCTGCTCGACTCGCCAGAAACACCTGCCGGACACGCCAAAATCACCTGCCGGGTACGCCAGAACCACCTGGCGGACACTCCGAAACCAACTGTCGCGCATGCCGGAACCACCTCTCAGACGTGCCGGAAGCACGTGCCGGACACGCCGGAATCACCTACCCGACAGACCGGAACCACCTGCCAAGAACGGCGGAGCCACCTGTTCGACTCGTTGGAACCACCTGCCGGACAGGCCAATATCAACTGCTGGCTATGCCAGAACCACCTGGGGGACGGTCCGGAATCACCTGCCAGCCATGGCGGAACCACCTCTCAGACGTACCAGAACCACCTGCCGGAGAAGCTGGAAACACGTCCTGGACAGACTGGAACCACGTGACGGCCATGCCTGAACCACCTGCCGAGCACGGCGGAACCACCTGCCGGACACGCCAAAATCACCTGCGGGCTACGCCAGAACCACTTGGACGACTCTCCGAAATGACCTGCCAGGCATGTTGGAACCACCGCTCAGACGTGCCAGAAGCACGTGGCGGACAGTCCGGAATCACCTGTTGGGCATACGCAGCCACCTCTGAGACGTACCAGAACCACGTGCCGTGCACGCCGGAGCCACCTACCGGACAGACCGGAATCAACTTTTGGGCATGCCGGAACCACCAGTCAGATGTGCCAGAAACACGTGCCGGAGACGCCGGAAGCACCTGCCGAGCACGTCGCAACCACCTGCTCAACTCGCCTGAACCACCTGCCGGACACGCCAAAATCACCTGCCCGCTACACCAGCACCACTTCGGGGACAAGACGGAATCACGTGAGGGGCATGCCGGCACAGCCTCTCAGACTGAACCTCGTGCCGGACACCACAGAACCACCTGCCGGACAGACCGGAACCACCTGCCGGACACGCCGGAACCACCGGCTCGACCCGCCGGAACGACCGCTGGACATGCAAAATCACCTGCCGGCTACGCCGGAAACACTTGGCGAACACTCCGGAAGCACCTGCCGGGCACGCCGGAACCACCTCTCAGATAGGCCAGAACCACGTGCGAATGACCCCGGAAGCACTTGCCGAGCACGCCGGAACCACCTGCTCCACTCGCCAGAACCACCTGCCGGACACGCAGAAATCACCTGCCGGCTACACCACAACCAGTTGGGGAACACTTCGGAATCACCTGCCGGGCTTGCTGGAACCACCTGCCGGTCATGCCAAAATCACCTGCCAACTATGCCAGTACCACTTGGCGGACACTGTGGAAACACCTGTCGGGCCGGCCGGAACCACATCTCAGACGTGCCAGAACCATGTGCATGAGATGCTGGAACCACACCCCGAACAGACGGAAAACACCTGCCAGACCCGTCTGAACAACCTGCCGAGCACGCCGGAGCCACCTGCTCGACTCGCCGGAACCACCTACCTGACATGCCCAAATCACCAGCCGGGTATGCCAGAACCACTTGGCGGACACTCCGGAATCATCTGCCGGACATGCCGGAACCAGCTCTCAGACACACCAGAACCACGTGCCGGAGACGCCGGAAGCACCTGCCGAGCATGCCGGAGCCACCTGCTCGACTCGCCAGAAACACCTGCCGGACACGCCAAAATCACCTGCCGGGTATGCCAGAACCACCTGGCGGACACACCGAAATCACCTGTCGCGCATGCCGGAACCACCTCTCAGACGTGCCGGAAGCACGTGCCGGACACGCCGGAATCACCTACCGGACAGACCGGAACCACCTGCCGAGCACGCCGGAGCCACCTGTTCGACTCGCTGGAACCACCTGCCGGACAGGCCAATATCAACTGCTGGCTATGCCAGAACCACCTGGGGGACGGTCCGGAATCACCTGCCAGCCATGGCGGAACCACCTCTCAGACGTACCAGAACCACCTGCCGGAGAAGCTGGAAACACGTCCTGGACAGTCTGGAACCACCTGCCGGCCAAGCCTGAACCACCTGCCAAGCACAACGGAACAACCTGCCAGACACGCCAAAATCACCTGCGTGTTATGCCAGAACCACTTGGAGGACTCTCTGGGATGACCTGCCGGGCATGTTGGAACCACCTCTCAGACGTGCCAGAACCATGTGGCGGACAGTCCGGAATCACCTGTTGGGCATGCGCAACCACCTCTGAGACGTACCAGAACCACATGCCGTGCAGGCTGGAACCACCTACCGGACAGACCGGAATCACCTTTCGGGCATGCCGGAACCACCTGTCAGATGTGCCAGAAACACGTGCCGGAGACGCCGGAAGCACCTGCCAAGCACGTTGGAACCACCTGCTCAACTCGCCTGAACCACCTGCCGGACATGCCAAAATCACCTGCCGACTATGCCAGAACCACTTGGCGAACACTCCGGAATCACTTGCCGGGCATGCAGGAACCACCTCTCAGACATGCCAGAACCCCGTGCCAATGACCCCGGAAGCACCAGCCGAGCACGCCGGAACCACCTGCTCGACTCGCCAGAACCACCTGCCGATCACGCAAAAATCACCTGCCGGCTACGCCACAACCAGTTGGTGAACACTTTGGAATCACCTGCCAGGCTTGCTGGAACCACCTGCCAGTCATGCCAAAATCACCTGCCAACTACGCCAGAACCGCTTGGCGGACACTGCGGAAACACCTGTCGGGCCAGCTGGAACCACATCTCAGACGTGCCAGAAACATGTTCATGA
The DNA here is from genome assembly GCF_037783145.1 of Equus przewalskii. Taxonomy (NCBI): domain Eukaryota; kingdom Metazoa; phylum Chordata; class Mammalia; order Perissodactyla; family Equidae; genus Equus; species Equus przewalskii. The sequence goes on along the minus strand of NW_027227564.1, from coordinate 53,260 downwards.
GATGCTGGAACCACACCCCGAACAGACGGATACCACCTGCCAGAACCGCCTGAACCACCTGCTGAGCACGCCGGAACCACCTGCTCGTCTCACCGGTACCACCTCCCTGACTCGTCAAAATCACCTGCTGGGTATGCCAGAACCACTTGGCGGACACTCCGGAATCATCTGCCGGACATGCCGGAACCAGCTCTCAGACACACCAGAACCAAGTGCCGGAGACGCCGGAAGCACCTGCCGAGCATGCCGGAGCCACCTGCTCGACTCGCCAGAAACACCTGCCGGACACGCCAAAATCACCTGCCGGGTATGCCAGAACCACCTGGCGGACACTACGGAATCACCTGCCGCGCATGCCGGAACCACCTCTCAGACGTGCCGGAAGCACGTGCCAGACACGCCGGAAACACCTACCGGACAGACCGGAACCACCTGCCAAGAACGCCGGAGCCACCTGTTCGACTCGCTGGAACCACCTGCCGGACAGGCCAATATCAACTGCTGGCTATGCCAGAACCACCTGGGGGACAGTCCGGGATCACCTGCCAGCCATGGCGGAACCACCTCTCAGACGTACCAGAACCACCTGCCGGAGAAGCTGGAAACACGTCCTGGACAGACTGGAACCACGTGACGGCCATGCCTGAACCACCTGCCGAGCACGGCGGAACCACCTGCCGGACACGCCAAAATCACCTGCGGGCTACGCCAGAACCACTTGGACGACTCTCCGAAATGACCTGCCGGGCATGTTGGAACCACCTCTCAGACGTGCCAGAAGCACGTGGCGGACAGTCCGGAATCACCTGTTGGGCATACGCAACCACCTCTGAGACGTACCAGAACCACGTGCCGTGCACGCCGGAACCACCTACCGGACAGACCGGAATCAACTTTTGGGCATGCCGGAACCACCAGTCAGATGTGCCAGAAACACGTGCCGGAGACGCCGGAAGCACCTGCCGAGCACGTCGCAACCACCTGCTCAACTCGCCTGAACCACCTGCCGGACACGCCAAAATCACCTGCCCGCTACACCAGCACCACTTCTGGGACAAGCCGGAATCACGTGAGGGGCATGCCGGCACAGCCTCTCAGACTGAACCTCGTGCCGGACACCACGGAACCACCTGCCGGACAGACCGGAACCACCTGCCGGACACGCCGGAACCACCGGCTCGACCGGCCGGAACGACCGCTGGACATGCAAAATCACCTGCCGGCTACGCCGGAAACACTTGGCGAACACTCCGGAATCACCTGCCGGGCATGCCGGAACCACCTCTCAGATATGCCAGAACCACGTGCCAATGACCCCGGAAGCACCTGCAGAGCACGCCGCAACCACCTGCTCGACTCGCCAGAACCACCTGCCGGACACGCAAAAATCACCTGCCGGCTACGCCACAACCAGTTGGGGAACACTTCGGAATCACCTGCCGGGCTTGCTGGAACCACCTGCCGGTCATGCCAAAATCACCTGCCAACTACGCCAGTACCACTTGGCGGACACTGTGGAAACACCTGTCGGGCCGGCCGGAACCACATCTCAAACGTGCCAGAACCATGTGCATGAGATGCTGGAACCACACCCCGAACAGACGGAAAACACCTGCCAGACCCGTCTGAACAACCTGCCGAGCACGCCGGAGCCACCTGCTCGACTCGCCGGAAACACCTACCTGACATGCCCAAATCACCAGCCGGGTATGCCAGAACCACTTGGCGGACACTCCGGAATCATCTGCCGGACATGCCGGAACCAGCTCTCAGACACACCAGAACCACGTGCCGGAGACGCCGGAAGCACCTGCCGAGCATGCCGGAGCCACCTGCTCGACTCGCCAGAAACACCTGCCGGACACGCCAAAATCACCTGCCGGGTACGCCAGAACCACCTGGCGGACACTCCGAAACCAACTGTCGCGCATGCCGGAACCACCTCTCAGACGTGCCGGAAGCACGTGCCGGACACGCAGGAATCACCTACCCGACAGACCGGAACCACCTGCCAAGAACGGCGGAGCCACCTGTTCGACTCGTTGGAACCACCTGCCGGACAGGCCAATATCAACTGCTGGCTATGCCAGAACCACCTGGGGGACGGTCCGGAATCACCTGCCAGCCATGGCGGAACCACCTCTCAGACGTACCAGAACCACCTGCCGGAGAAGCTGGAAACACGTCCTGGACAGACTGGAACCACGTGACGGCCATGCCTGAACCACCTGCCGAGCACGGCGGAACCACCTGCCGGACACGCCAAAATCACCTGCGGGCTACGCCAGAACCACTTGGACGACTCTCCGAAATGACCTGCCAGGCATGTTGGAACCACCGCTCAGACGTGCCAGAAGCACGTGGCGGACAGTCCGGAATCACCTGTTGGGCATACGCAGCCACCTCTGAGACGTACCAGAACCACGTGCCGTGCACGCCGGAGCCACCTACCGGACAGACCGGAATCAACTTTTGGGCATGCCGGAACCACCAGTCAGATGTGCCAGAAACACGTGCCGGAGACGCCGGAAGCACCTGCCGAGCACGTCGCAACCACCTGCTCAACTCGCCTGAACCACCTGCCGGACACGCCAAAATCACCTGCCCGCTACACCAGCACCACTTCGGGGACAAGACGGAATCACGTGAGGGGCATGCCGGCACAGCCTCTCAGACTGAACCTCGTGCCGGACACCACAGAACCACCTGCCGGACAGACCGGAACCACCTGCCGGACACGCCGGAACCACCGGCTCGACCCGCCGGAACGACCGCTGGACATGCAAAATCACCTGCCGGCTACGCCGGAAACACTTGGCGAACACTCCGGAAGCACCTGCCGGGCACGCCGGAACCACCTCTCAGATAGGCCAGAACCACGTGCGAATGACCCCGGAAGCACTTGCCGAGCACGCCGGAACCACCTGCTCCACTCGCCAGAACCACCTGCCGGACACGCAGAAATCACCTGCCGGCTACACCACAACCAGTTGGGGAACACTTCGGAATCACCTGCCGGGCTTGCTGGAACCACCTGCCGGTCATGCCAAAATCACCTGCCAACTATGCCAGTACCACTTGGCGGACACTGTGGAAACACCTGTCGGGCCGGCCGGAACCACATCTCAGACGTGCCAGAACCATGTGCATGAGATGCTGGAACCACACCCCGAACAGACGGAAAACACCTGCCAGACCCGTCTGAACAACCTGCCGAGCACGCCGGAGCCACCTGCTCGACTCGCCGGAACCACCTACCTGACATGCCCAAATCACCAGCCGGGTATGCCAGAACCACTTGGCGGACACTCCGGAATCATCTGCCGGACATGCCGGAACCAGCTCTCAGACACACCAGAACCACGTGCCGGAGACGCCGGAAGCACCTGCCGAGCATGCCGGAGCCACCTGCTCGACTCGCCAGAAACACCTGCCGGACACGCCAAAATCACCTGCCGGGTATGCCAGAACCACCTGGCGGACACTCCGAAATCACCTGTCGCGCATGCCGGAACCACCTCTCAGACGTTCCGGAAGCAAGTGCCGGACACGCCGGAATCACCTACCGGACAGACCGGAACCACCTGCCGAGCACGCCGGAGCCACCTGTTCGACTCGCTGGAACCACCTGCCGGACAGGCCAATATCAACTGCTGGCTATGCCAGAACCACCTGGGGGACGGTCCGGAATCACCTGCCAGCCATGGCGGAACCACCTCTCAGACGTACCAGAACCACCTGCCGGAGAAGCTGGAAACACGTCCTGGACAGTCTGGAACCACCTGCCGGCCAAGCCTGAACCACCTGCCAAGCACAACGGAACAACCTGCCAGACACGCCAAAATCACCTGCGTGTTATGCCAGAACCACTTGGAGGACTCTCTGGGATGACCTGCCGGGCATGCCGGAACCACCTCTCAGACGTGCCAGAACCATGTGGCGGACAGTCCGGAATCACCTGTTGGGCATGCGCAACCACCTCTGAGACGTACCAGAACCACATGCCGTGCAGGCTGGAACCACCTACCGGACAGACCGGAATCACCTTTCGGGCAAGCCGGAACCACCTGTCAGATGTGCCAGAAACACGTGCCGGAGACGCCGGAAGCACCTGCCAAGCATGTTGGAACCACCTGCTCAACTCGCCTGAACCACCTGCCGGACATGCCAAAATCACCTGCCGACTATGCCAGAACCACTTGGCGAACACTCCGGAATCACTTGCCGGGCATGCAGGAACCACCTCTCAGACATGCCAGAACCCCGTGCCAATGACCCCGGAAGCACCAGCCGAGCACGCCGGAACCACCTGCTCGACTCGCCAGAACCACCTGCCGATCACGCAAAAATCACCTGCCGGCTACGCCACAACCAGTTGGTGAACACTTTGGAATCACCTGCCAGGCTTGCTGGAACCACCTGCCAGTCATGCCAAAATCACCTGCCAACTACGCCAGAACCGCTTGGCGGACACTGCGGAAACACCTGTCGGGCCAGCTGGAACCACATCTCAGACGTGCCAGAAACGTGTTCATGAGATGCTGGAACCACACCCCGAACAGACGGATACCACCTGCCAGAACCGCCTGAACCACCTGCTGAGCACGCCGGAACCACCTGCTCGACTCACCGGTACCACCTCCCTGACTCGTCAAAATCACCTGCTGGGTATGCCAGAACCACTTGGCGGACACTCCGGAATCATCTGCCGGACATGCCGGAACCAGCTCTCAGACACACCAGAACCAAGTGCCGGAGACGCCGGAAGCACCTGCCGAGCATGCCGGAGCCACCTGCTCGACTCGCCAGAAACACCTGCCGGACACGCCAAAATCACCTGCCGGGTATGCCAGAACCACCTGGCGGACACTACGGAATCACCTGCCGCGCATGCCGGAACCACCTCTCAGACGTGCCGGAAGCACGTGCCAGACACGCCGGAAACACCTACCGGACAGACCGGAACCACCTGCCAAGAACGCCGGAGCCACCTGTTCGACTCGCTGGAACCACCTGCCGGACAGGCCAATATCAACTGCTGGCTATGCCAGAACCACCTGGGGGACAGTCCGGGATCACCTGCCAGCCATGGCGGAACCACCTCTCAGACGTACCAGAACCACCTGCCGGAGAAGCTGGAAACACGTCCTGGACAGACTGGAACCACGTGACGGCCATGCCTGAACCACCTGCCGAGCACGGCGGAACCACCTGCCGGACACGCCAAAATCACCTGCGGGCTACGCCAGAACCACTTGGACGACTCTCCGAAATGACCTGCCGGGCATGTTGGAACCACCTCTCAGACGTGCCAGAAGCACGTGGCGGACAGTCCGGAATCACCTGTTGGGCATACGCAACCACCTCTGAGACGTACCAGAACCACGTGCCGTGCACGCCGGAACCACCTACCGGACAGACCGGAATCAAATTTTGGGCATGCCGGAACCACCAGTCAGATGTGCCAGAAACACGTGCCGGAGACGCCGGAAGCACCTGCCGAGCACGTCGCAACCACCTGCTCAACTCGCCTGAACCACCTGCCGGACACGCCAAAATCACCTGCCCGCTACACCAGCACCACTTCTGGGACAAGCCGGAATCACGTGAGGGGCATGCCGGCACAGCCTCTCAGACTGAACCTCGTGCCGGACACCACGGAACCACCTGCCGGACAGACCGGAACCACCTGCCGGACACGCCGGAACCACCGGCTCGACCCGCCGGAACGACCGCTGGACATGCAAAATCACCTGCCGGCTACGCCGGAAACACTTGGCGAACACTCCGGAATCACCTGCCGGGCATGCCGGAACCACCTCTCAGATATGCCAGAACCACGTGCCAATGACCCCGGAAGCACCTGCAGAGCACGCCGCAACCACCTGCTCGACTCGCCAGAACCACCTGCCGGACACGCAAAAATCACCTGCCGGCTACGCCACAACCAGTTGGGGAACACTTCGGAATCACCTGCCGGGCTTGCTGGAACCACCTGCCGGTCATGCCAAAATCACCTGCCAACTACGCCAGTACCACTTGGCGGACACTGTGGAAACACCTGTCGGGCCGGCCGGAACCACATCTCAAACGTGCCAGAACCATGTGCATGAGATGCTGGAACCACACCCCGAACAGACGGAAAACACCTGCCAGACCCGTCTGAACAACCTGCCGAGCACGCCGGAGCCACCTGCTCGACTCGCCGGAAACACCTACCTGACATGCCCAAATCACCAGCCGGGTATGCCAGAACCACTTGGCGGACACTCCGGAATCATCTGCCGGACATGCCGGAACCAGCTCTCAGACACACCAGAACCACGTGCCGGAGACGCCGGAAGCACCTGCCGAGCATGCCGGAGCCACCTGCTCGACTCGCCAGAAACACCTGCCGGACACGCCAAAATCACCTGCCGGGTACGCCAGAACCACCTGGCGGACACTCCGAAACCAACTGTCGCGCATGCCGGAACCACCTCTCAGACGTGCCGGAAGCACGTGCCGGACACGCCGGAATCACCTACCCGACAGACCGGAACCACCTGCCAAGAACGGCGGAGCCACCTGTTCGACTCGTTGGAACCACCTGCCGGACAGGCCAATATCAACTGCTGGCTATGCCAGAACCACCTGGGGGACGGTCCGGAATCACCTGCCAGCCATGGCGGAACCACCTCTCAGACGTACCAGAACCACCTGCCGGAGAAGCTGGAAACACGTCCTGGACAGACTGGAACCACGTGACGGCCATGCCTGAACCACCTGCCGAGCACGGCGGAACCACCTGCCGGACACGCCAAAATCACCTGCGGGCTACGCCAGAACCACTTGGACGACTCTCCGAAATGACCTGCCAGGCATGTTGGAACCACCGCTCAGACGTGCCAGAAGCACGTGGCGGACAGTCCGGAATCACCTGTTGGGCATACGCAGCCACCTCTGAGACGTACCAGAACCACGTGCCGTGCACGCCGGAGCCACCTACCGGACAGACCGGAATCAACTTTTGGGCATGCCGGAACCACCAGTCAGATGTGCCAGAAACACGTGCCGGAGACGCCGGAAGCACCTGCCGAGCACGTCGCAACCACCTGCTCAACTCGCCTGAACCACCTGCCGGACACGCCAAAATCACCTGCCCGCTACACCAGCACCACTTCGGGGACAAGCCGGAATCACGTGAGGGGCATGCCGGCACAGCCTCTCAGACTGAACCTCGTGCCGGACACCACAGAACCACCTGCCGGACAGACCGGAACCACCTGCCGGACACGCCGGAACCACCGGCTCGACCCGCCGGAACGACCGCTGGACATGCAAAATCACCTGCCGGCTACGCCGGAAACACTTGGCGAACACTCCGGAAGCACCTGCCGGGCACGCCGGAACCACCTCTCAGATAGGCCAGAACCACGTGCGAATGACCCCGGAAGCACTTGCCGAGCACGCCGGAACCACCTGCTCCACTCGCCAGAACCACCTGCCGGACACGCAGAAATCACCTGCCGGCTACACCACAACCAGTTGGGGAACACTTCGGAATCACCTGCCGGGCTTGCTGGAACCACCTGCCGGTCATGCCAAAATCACCTGCCAACTATGCCAGTACCACTTGGCGGACACTGTGGAAACACCTGTCGGGCCGGCCGGAACCACATCTCAGACGTGCCAGAACCATGTGCATGAGATGCTGGAACCACACCCCGAACAGACGGAAAACACCTGCCAGACCTGTCTGAACAACCTGCCGAGCACGCCGGAGCCACCTGCTCGACTCGCCGGAAACACCTACCTGACATGCCCAAATCACCAGCCGGGTATGCCAGAACCACTTGGCGGACACTCCGGAATCATCTGCCGGACATGCCGGAACCAGCTCTCAGACACACCAGAACCACGTGCCGGAGACGCCGGAAGCACCTGCCGAGCATGCCGGAGCCACCTGCTCGACTCGCCAGAAACACCTGCCGGACACGCCAAAATCACCTGCCGGGTATGCCAGAACCACCTGGCGGACACTCCGAAATCACCTGTCGCGCATGCCGGAACCACCTCTCAGACGTTCCGGAAGCAAGTGCCGGACACGCCGGAATCACCTACCGGACAGACCGGAACCACCTGCCGAGCACGCCGGAGCCACCTGTTCGACTCGCTGGAACCACCTGCCGGACAGGCCAATATCAACTGCTGGCTATGCCAGAACCACCTGGGGGACGGTCCGGAATCACCTGCCAGCCATGGCGGAACCACCTCTCAGACGTACCAGAACCACCTGCCGGAGAAGCTGGAAACACGTCCTGGACAGTCTGGAACCACCTGCCGGCCAAGCCTGAACCACCTGCCAAGCACAACGGAACAACCTGCCAGACACGCCAAAATCACCTGCGTGTTATGCCAGAACCACTTGGGGACTCTCTGGGATGACCTGCCGGGCATGCCGGAACCACCTCTCAGACGTGCCAGAACCATGTGGCGGACAGTCCGGAATCACCTGTTGGGCATGCGCAACCACCTCTGAGACGTACCAGAACCACATGCCGTGCAGGCTGGAACCACCTACCGGACAGACCGGAATCACCTTTCGGGCATGCCGGAACCACCTGTCAGATGTGCCAGAAACACGTGCCGGAGACGCCGGAAGCACCTGCCAAGCATGTTGGAACCACCTGCTCAACTCGCCTGAACCACCTGCCGGACATGCCAAAATCACCTGCCGACTATGCCAGAACCACTTGGCGAACACTCCGGAATCACTTGCCGGGCATGCAGGAACCACCTCTCAGACATGCCAGAACCCCGTGCCAATGACCCCGGAAGCACCAGCCGAGCACGCCGGAACCACCTGCTCGACTCGCCAGAACCACCTGCCGATCACGCAAAAATCACCTGCCGGCTACGCCACAACCAGTTGGTGAACACTTTGGAATCACCTGCCAGGCTTGCTGGAACCACCTGCCAGTCATGCCAAAATCACCTGCCAACTACGCCAGAACCGCTTGGCGGACACTGCGGAAACACCTGTCGGGCCAGCTGGAACCACATCTCAGACGTGCCAGAAACGTGTTCATGAGATGCTGGAACCACACCCCGAACAGACGGATACCACCTGCCAGAACCGCCTGAACCACCTGCTGAGCACGCCGGAACCACCTGCTCGACTCACCGGTACCACCTCCCTGACTCGTCAAAATCACCTGCTGGGTATGCCAGAACCACTTGGCGGACACTCCGGAATCATCTGCCGGACATGCCGGAACCAGCTCTCAGACACACCAGAACCAAGTGCCGGAGACGCCGGAAGCACCTGCCGAGCATGCCGGAGCCACCTGCTCGACTCGCCAGAAACACCTGCCGGACACGCCAAAATCACCTGCCGGGTATGCCAGAACCACCTGGCGGACACTACGGAATCACCTGCCGCGCATGCCGGAACCACCTCTCAGACGTGCCGGAAGCACGTGCCAGACACGCCGGAAACACCTACCGGACAGACCGGAACCACCTGCCAAGAACGCCGGAGCCACCTGTTCGACTCGCTGGAACCACCTGCCGGACAGGCCAATATCAACTGCTGGCTATGCCAGAACCACCTGGGGGACAGTCCGGGATCACCTGCCAGCCATGGCGGAACCACCTCTCAGACGTACCAGAACCACCTGCCGGAGAAGCTGGAAACACGTCCTGGACAGACTGGAACCACGTGACGGCCATGCCTGAACCACCTGCCGAGCACGGCGGAACCACCTGCCGGACACGCCAAAATCACCTGCGGGCTACGCCAGAACCACTTGGACGACTCTCCGAAATGACCTGCCGGGCATGTTGGAAACACCTCTCAGACGTGCCAGAAGCACGTGGCGGACAGTCCGGAATCACCTGTTGGGCATACGCAACCACCTCTGAGACGTACCAGAACCACGTGCCGTGCACGCCGGAACCACCTACCGGACAGACCGGAATCAACTTTTGGGCATGCCGGAACCACCAGTCAGATGTGCCAGAAACACGTGCCGGAGACGCCGGAAGCACCTGCCGAGCACGTCGCAACCACCTGCTCAACTCGCCTGAACCACCTGCCGGACACGCCAAAATCACCTGCCCGCTACACCAGCACCACTTCTGGGACAAGCCGGAATCACGTGAGGGGCATGCCGGCACAGCCTCTCAGACTGAACCTCGTGCCGGACACCACGGAACCACCTGCCGGACAGACCGGAACCACCTGCCGGACACGCCGGAACCACCGGCTCGACCCGCCGGAACGACCGCTGGACATGCAAAATCACCTGCCGGCTACGCCGGAAACACTTGGCGAACACTCCGGAATCACCTGCCGGGCATGCCGGAACCACCTCTCAGATATGCCAGAACCACGTGCCAATGACCCCGGAAGCACCTGCAGAGCACGCCGCAACCACCTGCTCGACTCGCCAGAACCACCTGCCGGACACGCAAAAATCACCTGCCGGCTACGCCACAACCAGTTGGGGAACACTTCGGAATCACCTGCCGGGCTTGCTGGAACCACCTGCCGGTCATGCCAAAATCACCTGCCAACTACGCCAGTACCACTTGGCGGACACTGTGGAAACACCTGTCGGGCCGGCCGGAACCACATCTCAAACGTGCCAGAACCATGTGCATGAGATGCTGGAACCACACCCCGAACAGATGGAAAACACCTGCCAGACCCGTCTGAACAACCTGCCGAGCACGCCGGAGCCACCTGCTCGACTCGCCGGAAACACCTACCTGACATGCCCAAATCACCAGCCGGGTATGCCAGAACCACTTGGCGGACACTCCGGAATCATCTGCCGGACATGCCGGAACCAGCTCTCAGACACACCAGAACCACGTGCCGGAGACGCCGGAAGCACCTGCCGAGCATGCCGGAGCCACCTGCTCGACTCGCCAGAAACACCTGCCGGACACGCCAAAATCACCTGCCGGGTACGCCAGAACCACCTGGCGGACACTCCGAAACCAACTGTCGCGCATGCCGGAACCACCTCTCAGACGTGCCGGAAGCAAGTGCCGGACACGCCGGAATCACCTACCGGACAGACCGGAACCACCTGCCGAGCACGCCGGAGCCACCTGTTCGACTCGCTGGAACCACCTGCCGGACAGGCCAATATCAACTGCTGGCTATGCCAGAACCACCTGGGGGACGGTCCGGAATCACCTGCCAGCCATGGCGGAACCACCTCTCAGACGTACCAGAACCACCTGCCGGAGAAGCTGGAAACACGTCCTGGACAGTCTGGAACCACCTGCCGGCCAAGCCTGAACCACCTGCCAAGCACAACGGAACAACCTGCCAGACACGCCAAAATCACCTGCGTGTTATGCCAGAACCACTTGGAGGACTCTCTGGGATGACCTGCCGGGCATGTTGGAACCACCTCTCAGACGTGCCAGAACCATGTGGCGGACAGTCCGGAATCACCTGTTGGGCATGCGCAACCACCTCTGAGACGTACCAGAACCACATGCCGTGCAGGCTGGAACCACCTACCGGACAGACCGGAATCACCTTTCGGGCATGCCGGAACCACCTGTCAGATGTGCCAGAAACACGTGCCGGAGACGCCGGAAGCACCTGCCAAGCACGTTGGAACCACCTGCTCAACTCGCCTGAACCACCTGCCGGACATGCCAAAATCACCTGCCGACTATGCCAGAACCACTTGGCGAACACTCCGGAATCACTTGCCGGGCATGCAGGAACCACCTCTCAGACATGCCAGAACCCCGTGCCAATGACCCCGGAAGCACCAGCCGAGCACGCCGGAACCACCTGCTCGACTCGCCAGAACCACCTGCCGATCACGCAAAAATCACCTGCCGGCTACGCCACAACCAGTTGGTGAACACTTTGGAATCACCTGCCAGGCTTGCTGGAACCACCTGCCAGTCATGCCAAAATCACCTGCCAACTACGCCAGAACCGCTTGGCGGACACTGCGGAAACACCTGTCGGGCCAGCTGGAACCACATCTCAGACGTGCCAGAAACGTGTTCATGAGATGCTGGAACCACACCCCGAACAGACGGATACCACCTGCCAGAACCGCCTGAACCACCTGCTGAGCACGCCGGAACCACCTGCTCGACTCACCGGTACCACCTCCCTGACTCGTCAAAATCACCTGCTGGGTATGCCAGAACCACTTGGCGGACACTCCGGAATCATCTGCCGGACATGCCGGAACCAGCTCTCAGACACACCAGAACCAAGTGCCGGAGACGCCGGAAGCACCTGCCGAGCATGCCGGAGCCACCTGCTCGACTCGCCAGAAACACCTGCCGGACACGCCAAAATCACCTGCCGGGTATGCCAGAACCACCTGGCGGACACTACGGAATCACCTGCCGCGCATGCCGGAACCACCTCTCAGACGTGCCGGAAGCACGTGCCAGACACGCCGGAAACACCTACCGGACAGACCGGAACCACCTGCCAAGAACGCCGGAGCCACCTGTTCGACTCGCTGGAACCACCTGCCGGACAGGCCAATATCAACTGCTGGCTATGCCAGAACCACCTGGGGGACAGTCCGGGATCACCTGCCAGCCATGGCGGAACCACCTCTCAGACGTACCAGAACCACCTGCCGGAGAAGCTGGAAACACGTCCTGGACAGACTGGAACCACGTGACGGCCATGCCTGAACCACCTGCCGAGCACGGCGGAACCACCTGCCGGACACGCCAAAATCACCTGCGGGCTACGCCAGAACCACTTGGACGACTCTCCGAAATGACCTGCCGGGCATGTTGGAACCACCTCTCCGACGTGCCAGAAGCACGTGGCGGACAGTCCGGAATCACCTGTTGGGCATACGCAACCACCTCTGAGACGTACCAGAACCACGTGCCGTGCACGCCGGAACCACCTACCGGACAGACCGGAATCAAATTTTGGGCATGCCGGAACCACCAGTCAGATGTGCCAGAAACACGTGCCGGAGACGCCGGAAGCACCTGCCGAGCACGTCGCAACCACCTGCTCAACTCGCCTGAACCACCTGCCGGACACGCCAAAATCACCTGCCCGCTACACCAGCACCACTTCTGGGACAAGCCGGAATCACGTGAGGGGCATGCCGGCACAGCCTCTCAGACTGAACCTCGTGCCGGACACCACGGAACCACCTGCCGGACAGACCGGAACCACCTGCCGGACACGCCGGAACCACCGGCTCGACCGGCCGGAACGACCGCTGGACATGCAAAATCACCTGCCGGCTACGCCGGAAACACTTGGCGAACACTCCGGAATCACCTGCCGGGCATGCCGGAACCACCTCTCAGATATGCCAGAACCACGTGCCAATGACCCCGGAAGCACCTGCAGAGCACGCCGCAACCACCTGCTCGACTCGCCAGAACCACCTGCCGGACACGCAAAAATCACCTGCCGGCTACGCCACAACCAGTTGGGGAACACTTCGGAATCACCTGCCGGGCTTGCTGGAACCACCTGCCGGTCATGCCAAAATCACCTGCCAACTACGCCAGTACCACTTGGCGGACACTGTGGAAACACCTGTCGGGCCGGCCGGAACCACATCTCAAACGTGCCAGAACCATGTGCATGAGATGCTGGAACCACACCCCGAACAGACGGAAAACACCTGCCAGACCCGTCTGAACAACCTGCCGAGCACGCCGGAGCCACCTGCTCGACTCGCCGGAAACACCTACCTGACATGCCCAAATCACCAGCCGGGTATGCCAGAACCACTTGGCGGACACTCCGGAATCATCTGCCGGACATGCCGGAACCAGCTCTCAGACACACCAGAACCACGTGCCGGAGACGCCGGAAGCACCTGCCGAGCATGCCGGAGCCACCTGCTCGACTCGCCAGAAACACCTGCCGGACACGCCAAAATCACCTGCCGGGTACGCCAGAACCACCTGGCGGACACTCCGAAACCAACTGTCGCGCATGTCGGAACCACCTCTCAGACGTGCCGGAAGCACGTGCCGGACACGCCGGAATCACCTACCCGACAGACCGGAACCACCTGCCGAGCACGCCGGAGCCACCTGTTCGACTCGCTGGAACCACCTGCCGGACAGGCCAATATCAACTGCTGGCTATGCCAGAACCACCTGGGGGACGGTCCGGAATCACCTGCCAGCCATGGCGGAACCACCTCTCAGACGTACCAGAACCACCTGCCGGAGAAGCTGGAAACACGTCCTGGACAGTCTGGAACCACCTGCCGGCCAAGCCTGAACCACCTGCCAAGCACAACGGAACAACCTGCCAGACACGCCAAAATCACCTGCGTGTTATGCCAGAACCACTTGGAGGACTCTCTGGGATGACCTGCCGGGCATGTTGGAACCACCTCTCAGACGTGCCAGAACCATGTGGCGGACAGTCCGGAATCACCTGTTGGGCATGCGCAACCACCTCTGAGACGTACCAGAACCACATGCCGTGCAGGCTGGAACCACCTACCGGACAGACCGGAATCACCTTTCGGGCATGCCGGAACCACCTGTCAGATGTGCCAGAAACACGTGCCGGAGACGCCGGAAGCACCTGCCAAGCACGTTGGAACCACCTGCTCAACTCGCCTGAACCACCTGCCGGACATGCCAAAATCACCTGCCGACTATGCCAGAACCACTTGGCGAACACTCCGGAATCACTTGCCGGGCATGCAGGAACCACCTCTCAGACATGCCAGAACCCCGTGCCAATGACCCCGGAAGCACCAGCCGAGCACGCCGGAACCACCTGCTCGACTCGCCAGAACCACCTGCCGATCACGCAAAAATCACCTGCCGGCTACGCCACAACCAGTTGGTGAACACTTTGGAATCACCTGCCAGGCTTGCTGGAACCACCTGCCAGTCATGCCAAAATCACCTGCCAACTACGAGAGAACCGCTTGGCGGACACTGCGGAAACACCTGTCGGGCCGGCTGGAACCACATCTCAGACGTGCCAGAAACGTGTTCATGAGATGCTGGAACCACACCCCGAACAGACGGATACCACCTGCCAGAACCGCCTGAACCACCTGCTGAGCACGCCGGAACCACCTGCTCGACTCACCGGTACCACATCCCTGACACGCCAAAATCACCTGCTGGGTATGCCAGAACCACTTGGCGGACACTCCGGAATCATCTGCCGGACATGCCGGAACCAGCTCTCAGACACAGCAGAACCAAGTGCCGGAGAGGCCGGAAGCACCTGCCGAGCATGCCGGAGCCACCTGCTCGACTCGCCAGAAACACCTGCCGGACATGCCAAAATCAACTGCCGGGTATGCCAGAACCACCTGGCGGACACTACGGAATCACCTGCCGCGCATGCCGGAACCACCTCTCAGACGTGCCGGAAGCACGTGCCAGACACGCCGGAAACACCTACCGGACAGACCAGAAACACCTGCCAAGAACGCCGGAGCCACCTGTTCGACTCGCTGGAACCACCTGCCGGACAGGCCAATATCAACTGCTGGCTATGCCAGAACCACCTGGGGGACAGTCCGGGATCACCTGCCAGCCATGGCGGAACCACCTCTCAGACGTACCAGAACCTCCTGCCGGAGAAGCTGGAAACACGTCCTGGACAGACTGGAACCACGTGACGGCCATGCCTGAACCACCTGCCGAGCACGGCGGAACCACCTGCCGGACACGCCAAAATCACCTGCGGGCTACGCCAGAACCACTTGGACGACTCTCCGAAATGACCTGCCGGGCATGTTGGAACCACCTCTCAGACGTGCCAGAAGCACGTGGCGGACAGTCCGGAATCACCTGTTGGGCATACGCAACCACCTCTGAGACGTACCAGAACCACGTGCCGTGCACGCCGGAACCACCTACCGGACAGACCGGAATCAACTTTTGGGCATGCCGGAACCACCAGTCAGATGTGCCAGAAACACGTGCCGGAGACGCCGGAAGCACCTGCCGAGCACGTCGCAACCACCTGCTCAACTCGCCTGAACCACCTGCCGGACACGCCAAAATCACCTGCCCGCTACACCAGCACCACTTCTGGGACAAGCCGGAATCACGTGAGGGGCATGCCGGCACAGCCTCTCAGACTGAACCTCGTGCCGGACACCACGGAACCACCTGCCGGACAGACCGGAACCACCTGCCGGACACGCCGGAACCACCGGCTCGACCGGCCGGAACGACCGCTGGACATGCAAAATCACCTGCCGGCTACGCCGGAAACACTTGGCGAACACTCCGGAATCACCTGCCGGGCATGCCGGAACCACCTCTCAGATATGCCAGAACCACGTGCCAATGACCCCGGAAGCACCTGCAGAGCACGCCGCAACCACCTGCTCGACTCGCCAGAACCACCTGCCGGACACGCAAAAATCACCTGCCGGCTACGCCACAACCAGTTGGGGAACACTTCGGAATCACCTGCCGGGCTTGCTGGAACCACCTGCCGGTCATGCCAAAATCACCTGCCAACTACGCCAGTACCACTTGGCGGACACTGTGGAAACACCTGTCGGGCCGGCCGGAACCACATCTCAAACGTGCCAGAACCATGTGCATGAGATGCTGGAACCACACCCCGAACAGACGGAAAACACCTGCCAGACCCGTCTGAACAACCTGCCGAGCACGCCGGAGCCACCTGCTCGACTCGCCGGAAACACCTACCTGACATGCCCAAATCACCAGCCGGGTATGCCAGAACCACTTGGCGGACACTCCGGAATCATCTGCCGGACATGCCGGAACCAGCTCTCAGACACACCAGAACCACGTGCCGGAGACGCCGGAAGCACCTGCCGAGCATGCCGGAGCCACCTGCTCGACTCGCCAGAAACACCTGCCGGACACGCCAAAATCACCTGCCGGGTACGCCAGAACCACCTGGCGGACACTCCGAAACCAACTGTCGCGCATGTCGGAACCACCTCTCAGACGTGCCGGAAGCACGTGCCGGACACGCCGGAATCACCTACCCGACAGACCGGAACCACCTGCCGAGCACGCCGGAGCCACCTGTTCGACTCGCTGGAACCACCTGCCGGACAGGCCAATATCAACTGCTGGCTATGCCAGAACCACCTGGGGGACGGTCCGGAATCACCTGCCAGCCATGGCGGAACCACCTCTCAGACGTACCAGAACCACCTGCCGGAGAAGCTGGAAACACGTCCTGGACAGTCTGGAACCACCTGCCGGCCAAGCCTGAACCACCTGCCAAGCACAACGGAACAACCTGCCAGACACGCCAAAATCACCTGCGTGTTATGCCAGAACCACTTGGAGGACTCTCTGGGATGACCTGCCGGGCATGTTGGAACCACCTCTCAGACGTGCCAGAACCATGTGGCGGACAGTCCGGAATCACCTGTTGGGCATGCGCAACCACCTCTGAGACGTACCAGAACCACATGCCGTGCAGGCTGGAACCACCTACCGGACAGACCGGAATCACCTTTCGGGCATGCCGGAACCACCTGTCAGATGTGCCAGAAACACGTGCCGGAGACGCCGGAAGCACCTGCCAAGCACGTTGGAACCACCTGCTCAACTCGCCTGAACCACCTGCCGGACATGCCAAAATCACCTGCCGACTATGCCAGAACCACTTGGCGAACACTCCGGAATCACTTGCCGGGCATGCAGGAACCACCTCTCAGACATGCCAGAACCCCGTGCCAATGACCCCGGAAGCACCAGCCGAGCACGCCGGAACCACCTGCTCGACTCGCCAGAACCACCTGCCGATCACGCAAAAATCACCTGCCGGCTACGCCACAACCAGTTGGTGAACACTTTGGAATCACCTGCCAGGCTTGCTGGAACCACCTGCCAGTCATGCCAAAATCACCTGCCAACTACGCCAGAACCGCTTGGCGGACACTGCGGAAACACCTGTCGGGCCGGCTGGAACCACATCTCAGACGTGCCAGAAACGTGTTCATGAGATGCTGGAACCACACCCCGAACAGACGGATACCACCTGCCAGAACCGCCTGAACCACCTGCTGAGCACGCCGGAACCACCTGCTCGACTCACCGGTACCACATCCCTGACACGCCAAAATCACCTGCTGGGTATGCCAGAACCACTTGGCGGACACTCCGGAATCATCTGCCGGACATGCCGGAACCAGCTCTCAGACACAGCAGAACCAAGTGCCGGAGAGGCCGGAAGCACCTGCCGAGCATGCCGGAGCCACCTGCTCGACTCGCCAGAAACACCTGCCGGACATGCCAAAATCAACTGCCGGGTATGCCAGAACCACCTGGCGGACACTACGGAATCACCTGCCGCGCATGCTGGAACCACCTGTCAGACGTGCCGGAAGCACGTGCCAGACACGCCGGAAACACCTACCGGACAGACCAGAAACACCTGCCAAGAACGCCGGAGCCACCTGTTCGACTCGCTGGAACCACCTGCCGGACAGGCCAATATCAACTGCTGGCTATGCCAGAACCACCTGGGGGACGGTCCGGAATCACCTGCCAGCCATGGCGGAACCACCTCTCAGACGTACCAGAACCTCCTGCCGGAGAAGCTGGAAACACGTCCTGGACAGACTGGAACCACGTGACGGCCATGCCTGAACCACCTGCCGAGCACGGCGGAACCACCTGCCGGACACGCCAAAATCACCTGCGGGCTACGCCAGAACCACTTGGACGACTCTCCGAAATGGCCTGCCGGGCATGTTTGAACCACCTCTCAGACATGCCAGAAGCACGTGGCGGACAGTCCGGAATCACCTGTTGGGCATACGCAACCACCTCTGAGACGTACCAGAACCACGTGCCGTGCACGCCGGAACCACCTACCGGACAGACCGGAATCAACTTTTGGGCATGCCGGAACCACCAGTCAGATGTGCCAGAAACACGTGCCGGAGACGCCGGAAGCACCTGCCGAGCACGTCGCAACCACCTGCTCAACTCGCCTGAACCACCTGCCGGACACGCCAAAATCACCTGCCCGCTACACCAGCACCACTTCGGGGACAAGCCGGAATCACGAGAGGGGCATGCCGGCACAGCCTCTCAGACTGAACCTCGTGCCGGACACCACAGAACCACCTGCCGGACAGACCGGAACCACCTGCCGGACACGCCGGAACCACCGGCTCGACCCGCCGGAACGACCGCTGGACATGCAAAATCACCTGCCGGCTACGCCGGAAACACTTGGCGAACACTCCAGAATCACCTGCCGGGCATGCCGGAACCACCTCTCAGATATGCCAGAACCACGTGCCAATGACCCCGGAAGCACCTGCAGAGCACGCCGCAACCACCTGCTCGACTCGCCAGAACCACCTGCCGGACACGCAAAAATCACCTGCCGGCTACGCCACAACCAGTTGGGGAACACTTCGGAATCACCTGCCGGGCTTGCTGGAACCACCTGCCTGTCATGCCAAAATCACCTGCCAACTACGCCAGTACCACTTGGCGGACACTGTGGAAACACCTGTCGGGCCGGCCGGAACCACATCTCAGACGTGCCAGAACCATGTGCATGAGATGCTGGAACCACACCCCGAACAGACGGAAAACACCTGCCAGACCCGTCTGAACAACCTGCCGAGCAACCGGAGCCACCTGCTCGACTCGACGGAAACACCTACCTGACATGCCCAAATCACCAGCCGGGTATGCCAGAACCACTTGGCGGACACTCCGGAATCATCTGCCGGACATGCCGGAACCAGCTCTCAGACACACCAGAACCACGTGCCGGAGACGCCGGAAGCACCTGCCGAGCATGCCGGAGCCACCTGCTCGACTCGCCAGAAACACCTGCCGGACACGCCAAAATCACCTGCCGGGTACGCCAGAACCACCTGGCGGACACTCCGAAACCAACTGTCGCGCATGCCGGAACCACCTCTCAGACGTGCCGGAAGCACGAGCCGGACACGCCGGAATCACCTACCCGACAGACCGGAACCACCTGCCAAGAACGGCGGAGCCACCTGTTCGACTCGTTGGAACCACCTGCCGGACAGGCCAATATCAACTGCTGGCTATGCCAGAACCACCTGGGGGACGGTCCGGAATCACCTGCCAGCCATGGCGGAACCACCTCTCAGACGTACCAGAACCACCTGCCGGAGAAGCTGGAAACACGTCCTGGACAGACTGGAACCACGTGACGGCCATGCCTGAACCACCTGCCGAGCACGGCGGAACCACCTGCCGGACACGCCAAAATCACCTGCGGGCTATGCCAGAACCACTTGGACGACTCTCCGAAATGACCTGCCGGGCATGTTGGAACCACCGCTCAGACGTGCCAGAAGCACGTGGCGGACAGTCCGGAATCACCTGTTGGGCATACGCAGCCACCTCTGAGACGTACCAGAACCACGTGCCGTGCACGCCGGAACCACCTACCGGACAGACCGGAATCAACTTTTGGGCATGCCGGAACCACCAGTCAGATGTGCCAGAAACACGTGCCGGAGACGCCGGAAGCACCTGCCGAGCACGTCGCAACCACCTGCTCAACTCGCCTGAACCACCTGCCGGACACGCCAAAATCACCTGCCCGCTACACCAGCACCACTTCGGGGACAAGCCGGAATCACGTGAGGGGCATGCCGGCACAGCCTCTCAGACTGAACCTCGTGCCGGACACCACAGAACCACCTGCCGGACAGACCGGAACCACCTGCCGGACACGCCGGAACCACCGGCTCGACCCGCCGGAACGACCGCTGGACATGCAAAATCACCTGCCGGCTACGCCGGAAACACTTGGCGAACACTCCGGAAGCACCTGCCGGGCACGCCGGAACCACCTCTCAGATAGGCCAGAACCACGTGCGAATGACCCCGGAAGCACTTGCCGAGCACGCCGGAACCACCTGCTCCACTCGCCAGAACCACCTGCCGGACACGCAGAAATCACCTGCCGGCTACACCACAACCAGTTGGGGAACACTTCGGAATCACCTGCCGGGCTTGCTGGAACCACCTGCCGGTCATGCCAAAATCACCTGCCAACTATGCCAGTACCACTTGGCGGACACTGTGGAAACACCTGTCGGGCCGGCCGGAACCACATCTCAGACGTGCCAGAACCATGTGCATGAGATGCTGGAACCACACCCCGAACAGACGGAAAACACCTGCCAGACCCGTCTGAACAACCTGCCGAGCACGCCGGAGCCACCTGCTCGACTCGCCGGAAACACCTACCTGACATGCCCAAATCACCAGCCGGGTATGCCAGAACCACTTGGCGGACACTCCGGAATCATCTGCCGGACATGCCGGAACCAGCTCTCAGACACACCAGAACCACGTGCCGGAGACGCCGGAAGCACCTGCCGAGCATGCCGGAGCCACCTGCTCGACTCGCCAGAAACACCTGCCGGACACGCCAAAATCACCTGCCGGGTATGCCAGAACCACCTGGCGGACACTCCGAAATCACCTGTCGCGCATGCCGGAACCACCTCTCAGACGTTCCGGAAGCAAGTGCCGGACACGCCGGAATCACCTACCGGACAGACCGGAACCACCTGCCGAGCACGCCGGAGCCACCTGTTCGACTCGCTGGAACCACCTGCCGGACAGGCCAATATCAACTGCTGGCTATGCCAGAACCACCTGGGGGACGGTCCGGAATCGCCTGCCAGCCATGGCGGAACCACCTCTCAGACGTACCAGAACCACCTGCCGGAGAAGCTGGAAACACGTCCTGGACAGTCTGGAACCACCTGCCGGCCAAGCCTGAACCACCTGCCAAGCACAACGGAACAACCTGCCAGACACGCCAAAATCACCTGCGTGTTATGCCAGAACCACTTGGAGGACTCTCTGGGATGACCTGCCGGGCATGCCGGAACCACCTCTCAGACGTGCCAGAACCATGTGGCGGACAGTCCGGAATCACCTGTTGGGCATGCGCAACCACCTCTGAGACGTACCAGAACCACGTGCCGTGCAGGCTGGAACCACCTACCGGACAGACCGGAATCACCTTTCGGGCATGCCGGAACCACCTGTCAGATGTGCCAGAAACACGTGCCGGAGACGCCGGACGCACCTGCCAAGCACGTTGGAACCACCTGCTCAACTCGCCTGAACCACCTGCCGGAAATGCCAAAATCACCTGCCGACTATGCCAGAACCCCTTGGCGAACACTCCGGAATCACTTGCCGGGCATGCAGGAACCACCTCTCAGACATGCCAGAACCCCGTGCCAATGACCCCGGAAGCACCAGCCGAGCACGCCGGAACAACTTGCTTGACTCGCCAGAAGCACCTGCCGATCACGCAAAAATCACCTGCCGGCTACGCCACAACCAGTTGGTGAACACTTTGGAATCACCTGCCAGGCTTGCTGGAACCACCTGCCAGTCATGCCAAAATCACCTGCCAACTACGCCAGAACCGCTTGGCGGACACTGCGGAAACACCTGTCGGCCCGGCTGGAACCACATCTCAGACGTGCCAGAAACGTGTTCATGAGATGCTGGAACCACACCCCGAACAGAAGGATACCACCTGCCAGAACCGCCTGAACCACCTGCTGAGCACGCCGGAACCACCTGCTCGACTCACCGGCACCACCTCCCTGACACGCCAAAATCACCTGCTGGGTATGCCAGAACCACTTGGCGGACACTCCGGAATCATCTGCCGGACATGCCGGAACCAGCTCTCAGACACACCATAACCACGTGCCGGAGACGCCGGAAGCACCTGCCGAGCATGCCGGAGCCACCTGCTCGACTCGCCAGAAACACCTGCCGGACACGCCAAAATCACCTGCCGGGTATGCCAGAACGACCTTGCGGACACTATGGAATCACCTGCCGCGCATGCCGGAACCACCTCTCAGACGTGCCGGAAGCACGTGCCAGACACGCCGGAAACACCTACCGGACAGACCGGAACCACCTGCCAAGAACGCCGGAGCCACCTGTTCGACTCGCTGGAACCACCTGCCGGACAGGCCAATATCAACTGCTGGCTATGCCAGAACCACCTGGGGGACAGTCCGGGATCACCTGCCAGCCATGGCGGAACCACCTCTCAGACGTACCAGAACCACCTGCCGGAGAAGGTGGAAGCACGTCCTGGACAGACTGGAACCACGTGACGGCCATGCCTGAACCACCTGCCGAGCACGGCGGAACCACCTGCCGGACACGCCAAAATCACCTGCGGGCTACGCCAGAACCACTTGGACGACTCTCCGAAATGACCTGCCGGGCATGTTGGAACCACCTCTCAGACGTGCCAGAAGCACGTGACGGACAGTCCGGAATCACCTGTTGGGCATACGCAACCACCTCTGAGACGTACCAGAACCACGTGCCGTGCACGCCGGAACCACCTACCGGACAGACCGGAATCAACTTTTGGGCATGCCGGAACCACCAGTCAGATGTGCCAGAAACACGTGCCGGAG
The DNA here is from genome assembly GCF_037783145.1 of Equus przewalskii. Classification (NCBI taxonomy): domain Eukaryota; kingdom Metazoa; phylum Chordata; class Mammalia; order Perissodactyla; family Equidae; genus Equus; species Equus przewalskii. The sequence continues at coordinate 29,822 of NW_027227564.1, read as the reverse complement.
ACGCCGGAAGCACCTGCCGAGCACGTCGCAACCACCTGCTCAACTCGCCTGAACCACCTGCCGGACACGCCAAAATCACCTGCCCGCTACACCAGCACCACTTCGGGGACAAGCCGGAATCACGTGAGGGGCATGCCGGCACAGCCTCTCAGACTGAACCTCGTGCCGGACACCACAGAACCACCTGCCGGACAGACCGGAACCACCTGCCGGACACGCCGGAACCACCGGCTCGACCCGCCGGAACGACCGCTGGACATGCAAAATCACCTGCCGGCTACGCCGGAAACACTTGGCGAACACTCCAGAATCATCTGCCGGACATGCCGGAACCAGCTCTCAGACACACCAGAACCAAGTGCCGGAGACGCCGGAAGCACCTGCCGAGCATGCCGGAGCCACCTGCTTGACTCGCCAGAAACACCTGCCGGACACGCCAAAATCACCTGCCGGGTATGCCAGAACCACCTGGCGGACACTCCGAAATCACCTGTCGCGCATGCCGGAACCACCTCTCAGACATGCCAGAACCCCGTGCCAATGACCCCGGAAGCACCTGCCGAGCACGCCGGAACAACTTGCTCGACTCGCCAGAACCACCTGCCGGACACGCCAAAATCACCTGCCCGCTACACCAGCACCACTTCGGGGACAAGCCGGAATCACGTGAGGGGCATGCCGGCACAGCCTCTCAGACTGAACCTCGTGCCGGACACCACAGAACCACCTGCCGGACAGACCGGAACCACCTGCCGGACACGCCGGAACCACCGGCTCGACCCGCCGGAACGACCGCTGGACATGCAAAATCACCTGCCGGCTACGCCGGAAACACTTGGCGAACACTCCGGAATCACCCGCCGGGAATGCCGGAACCACCTCTCAGATATGCCAGAACCACGTGCCAATGACCCCGGAAGCACCTGCCGAGCACGCCGGAACCACCTGCTCGACTCGCCAGAACCACCTGCCGGACACGCAGAAATCACCTGCCGGCTACGCCACAACCAGTTGGGGAACACTTCGGAATCACCTGCCGGGCTTGCTGGAACCACCTGCCGGTCATGCCAAAATCACCTGCCAACTACGCCAGTACCACTTGGCGGACACTGTGGAAACACCTGTCGGGCCGGCCGGAACCACATCTCAGACGTGCCAGAACCATGTGCATGAGATGCTGGAACCACACCCCGAACAGACGGACAACACCTGCCAGACCTCTCTGAACAGCCTGCCGAGCACGCCGGAACCACCTGCTCGACTTGCCGGAACCACCTACCTGACATGCCCAAATCACCAGCCGGGTATGCCAGAACCACCTGGCGGACACTCCGAAATCACCTGTCGCGCATGCCGGAACCACCTCTCAGACGTTCCGGAAGCACGTGCCGGACACGCCGGAATCACCTACCGGACATACCGGAACCACCTGCCGAGCACGCCGGAGCCACCTGTTCGACTCGCTGGAACCACCTGCCGGACAGGCCAATATCAACTGCTGGCTATGCCAGAACCACCTGGGGGACGGTCCGGAATCGCCTGCCAGCCATGGCGGCACAACCTCTCAGACGTACCAGAACCACCTGCCGGAGAAGCTGGAAACACGTCCTGGACAGTCTGGAACCACCTGCCGGCCAAGCCTGAACCACCTGCCAAGCACAACGGAACAACCTGCCAGACACGCCAAAATCACCTGCGTGTTATGCCAGAACCACTTGGAGGACTCTCTGGGATGACCTGCCGGGCATGCCGGAACCACCTCTCAGACGTGCCAGAACCATGTGGCAGACAGTCCGGAATCACCTGTTGGGCATGCGCAACCACCTCTGAGACGTACCAGAACCACATGCCGTGCAGGCTGGAACCACCTACCGGACAGACCGGAATCACCTTTCGGGCATGCCGGAACCACCTGTCAGATGTGCCAGAAACACGTGCCGGAGACGCCGGAAGCACCTGCCAAGCACGTTGGAACCACCTGCTCAACTCGCCTGAACCACCTGCCGGACATGCCAAAATCACCTGCCGACTATGCCAGAACCCCTTGGCGAACACTCCGGAATCACTTGCGGGGCATGCAGGAACCACCTCTCAGACATGCCAGAACCCCGTGCCAATGACCCCGGAAGCACCAGCCGAGCACGCCGGAACCACCTGCTCGACTCGCCAGAACCACCTGCCGATCACGCAAAAATCACCTGCCGGCTACGCCACAACCAGTTGGTGAACACTTTGGAATCACCTGCCAGGCTTGCTGGAACCACCTGCCAGTCATGCCAAAATCACCTGCCAACTACGCCAGAACCGCTTGGCGGACACTGCGGAAACACCTGTCCTGCCGGCTGGAACCACATCTCAGACGTGCCAGAAACGTGTTCATGAGATGCTGGAACCACACCCCGAACAGACGGATACCACCTGCCAGAACCGCCTGAACCACCTGCCGAGCACGCCGGAACCACCTGCTCGACTCACCGGTACCACCTCCCTGACACGCCAAAATCACCTGCTGGGTATGCCAGAACCACTTGGCGGACACTCCGGAATCATCTGCCGGACATGCCGGAACCAGCTCTCAGACACACCAGAACCAAGTGCCGGAGACGCCGGAAGCACCTACCAAGCATGCCGGAGCCACATGCTCGACTCGCCAGAAACACCTGCCGGACACGCCAAAATCACCTGCCGGGTACGCCAGAACCACCTGGCGGACACTACGGAATCACCTGCCGCAGATGCCGGAACCACCTCTCCGACGTGCCGGAAGCACGTGCCAGACACGCCGGAAACACCTACCGGACAGACCGGAACCACCTGCCAAGAACGCCGGAGCCACCTGTTCGACTCGCTGGAACCACCTGCCGGACAGGCCAATATCAACTGCTGGCTATGCCAGAACCACCTGGGGGACAGTCCGGGATCACCTGCCAGCCATAGCGGAACCACCTCTCAGACGTACCATAACCACCTGCCGGAAAAGCTGGAAACACGTCCTGGACAGACTGGAACCACGTGACGGCCATGCCTGAACCACCTGCCGAGCACGGCGGAACCACCTGCCGGACACGCCAAAATCACCTGCGGGCTACGCCAGAACCACTTGGACGACTCTCCGAAATGACCTGCCGGGCATGTTGGAACCACCTCTCAGACGTGCCAGAAGCACGTGACGGACAGTCCGGAATCACCTGTTGGGCATAAGCAACCACCTCTGACACGTACCAGAACCACGTGCCGTGCACGCCGGAACCACATACCGGACAGACCAGAATCAACTTTTGGGCATGCCGGAACCACCAGTCAGATGTGCCAGAAACACGTGCCGGAGACGCCGGAAGCACCTGCCGAGCACGTCGCAACCACCTGCTCAACTCGCCTGAACCACCTGCCGGCCACACCAAAATCACCTGTCCGCTACACCAGCACCACTTCGGGGACAAGACGGAATCACGTGAGGGGCATGCCGGCACAGCCTCTCAGACTGAACCTCGTGCCGGACACCACGGAACCACCTGCCGGACAGACCGGAACCACCTGCCGGACACGCCGGAACCACCGGCTCGAGCCGCCGGAACGACCGCTGGACATGCAAAATCACCTGCTGGCTACGCCGGAAACACTTGGCGAACACTCCGGAATCACCTGCCGGGCATGCCGGAACCACCTCTCAGATATGCCAGAACCACGTGCCAATGACCCCGGAAGCACCTGCCGAGCACGCCGGAACCACCTGCTCGACTCGCCAGAACCACCTGCCGGACACGCAGAAATCACCTGCCGGATACGCCACAACCAGTTGGGGAACACTTCGGAATCACCTGCCGGGCTTGCTGGAACCACCTGCCGGTCATGCCAAAATCACCTGCCAACTACGCCAGTACCACTTGGCGGACACTGTGGAAACAGCTGTCGGGCCGGCCGGAACCACATCTCAGACGTGCCAGAAACATGTGCATGAGATGCTGGAACCACACCCCGAACAGACGGAAAACACCTGCCAGACCCGTCTGAACAACCTGCCGAGCACGCCGGAGCCACCTGCTCGACTCGCCGGAACCACCTACCTGACATGCCAAAATCACCAGCCGGGTATGCCAGAACCACTTGGCGGACACTCCGGAATCATCTGCCGGACATGCCGGAACCAGCTCTCAGACACACCAGAACCACGTGCCGGAGACGCCGGAAGCACCTGCCGAGCATGCCGGAGCCACCTGCTCGACTCGCCAGAAACACCTGCCGGACACGCCAAAATCACCTGCCGGGTATGCCAGAGCCACATGGCGGACACTCCGAAATCACCTGTCGTGCATGCCGGAACCACCTCTCAGCCGTGCCGGAAGCAAGTGCCGGACACACCGGAATCACCTACCGGACAGACCGGAACCACCTGCCGAGCACGCCGGAGCCACCTGTTCGACTCGCTGGAACCACCTGCCGGACAGGCCAATATCAACTGCTGGCTATGCCAGAACCACCTGGGGGACGGTCCGGAATCACCTGCCAGCCATGGCGGAACCACCTCTCAGACGTACTAGAACCACCTGCCGGAGAAGCTGGAAACACGTCCTGGACAGTCTGGAACCACCTGCCGGCCAAGCCTGAACCACCTGCCAAGCACAACGGAACAACCTGCCAGACACGCCAAGATCACCTGCGTGTTATGCCAGAACCACTTGGAGGACTCTCTGGGATGACCTGCCGGGCATGCCGGAACCACCTCTCAGACGTGCCAGAACCATGTGGCGGACAGTCCGGAATCACCTGTTGGGCATGCGCAACCACCTCTGAGACGTACCAGAACCACATGCCGTGCAGGCTGGAACCACCTACCGGACAGACCGGAATCACCTTTCGGGCATGCCAGAACCACCTGTCAGATGTGCCAGAAACACGTGCCGGAGACGCCGGAAGCACCTGCCAAGCACGTTGGAACCACCTGCTCAACTCGCCTGAACCACCTGCCGGACATGCCAAAATCACCTGCCAACTATGCCAGAACCCCTTGGCGAACACTCCGGGATCACTTGACGGGCATGCAGGAACCACCTCTCAGACATGCCAGAACCCCGTGCCAATGACCCCGGAAGCACCAGCTGAGCACGCCGGAACCACCTGCTCGACTCACCAGAACCACCTGCCGATCACGCAAAAATCACCTGCCGGCTACGCCACAACCAGTTGGTGAACACTTTGGAATCACCTGCCAGGCTTGCTGGAACCACCTGCCAGTCATGCCAAAATCACCTGCCAACTACGCCAGAACCGCTTGGCGGACACTGCGGAAACACCTGTCGGGCCGGCTGGAACCACATCTCAGACGTGCCAGAAACGTGTTCATGAGATGCTGGAACCAAACCCCGAACAGACGGATACCACCTGCCAGAACCGCCTGAACCACCTGCTGAGCACGCCGGAACCACCTGTTCGACTCACCGGTACCACCTCCCTGACACGCCAAAATCACCTGCTGGGTATGCCAGAACCACTTGGCGGACACTCCGGAATCATCTGCTGGACATGCCGGAACCAGCTCTCAGACACACCAGAACCAAGTGCCGGAGACGCCGGAAGCACCTACCGAGCATGCCGGAGCCACCTGCTCGACTCGCCAGAAACACCTGCCGGACACGCCAAAATCACCTGCCGGGTATGCCAGAACCACCTGGCGGACACTACGGAATCACCTGCCGCGCATGCCGGAACGACCTCTCAGACGTGCCGGAAGCACGTGCCAGACACGCCGGAAACACCTACCGGACAGACCGGAACCACCTGCCAAGAACGCCGGAGCCACCTGTTCGACTCACTGGAACCACCTGCCGGACAGGCCAATATCAACTGCTGGCTATGCCAGAACCACCTGGGGGACAGTCCGGGATCATCTGCCAGCCATGGCGGAACCACCTCTCAGACGTACCAGAACCACCTGCCGGAGAAGCTGGAAACACGTCCTGGACAGACTGGAACCACGTGACGGCCATGCCTGAACCACCTGCCGAGCACGGCGGAACCACCTGCCGGACACGCCAAAATCACCTGCGGGCTACGCCAGAACCACTTGGACGACTCTCCGAAATGACCTGCCGGGCATGTTGGAACCACCTCTCCGACGTGCCAGAAGCACGTGGCGGACAGTCCGGAATCACCTGTTGGGCATACGCAACCACCTCTGACACGTACCAGAACTACGTGCCGTGCACGCCGGAACCACCTACCGGACAGACCGGAATCACCATTTGGGCATGCCGGAACCACCAGTCAGATGTGCCAGAAACACGTGCCGAAGACGCCGGAAGCACCTGCCGAGCACGTCGCAACCACCTGCTCAACTCGCCTGAACCACCTGCCGGACACGCCAAAATCACCTGCCCGCTACACCAGCACCACTTCGGGGACAAGCCGGAATCACGTGAGGGGCATGCCGGCACAGCCTCTCAGACTGAACCTCGTGCCGGACACCACAGAACCACCTGCAGGACAGACCAGAACCACCTGCCGGACACGCCGGAACCACCGGCTCGACCCGCCGGAACAACCGCTGGACATGCAAAATCACCTGCCGGCTACGCCGGAAACACTTGGCGAACACTCCGGAATCACCTGCCGGGCATGCCGGAACCACCTCTCAGATATGCCAGAACCACGTGCCAATGACCCCGGAAGCACCTGCCGAGCACGCCGGAACCACCTGCTCGACTCGCCAGAACCACCTGCCGGACACGCAAAAATCACCTGCCGGCTACGCCACAACCAGTTGGGGAACACTTCGGAATCACCTGCCGGGCTTGCTGGAACCACCTGCCGGTCATGCCAAAATCACCTGCCAACTACGCCAGTACCACTTGGCGGACACTGTGGAAACACCTGTCGGGCCGGCCGGAACCACATCTCAGACGTGCCAGAACCATGTGCATGAGATGCTGGAACCACACCCCGAACAGACGGACACCACCTGCCAGACCTGTCTGAACAGCCTGCCGAGCACGCCGGAACCACCTGCTCGACTCGCCGGAACCACCTACCTGACATGCCCAAATCACCAGCCGGGTATGCCAGAACCACTTGGCGGACACTCCGGAATCATCTGCCGGACATGCCGGAACCAGCTCTCAGACACACCAGAACCACGTGCCGGAGACGCCGGAAGCACCTGCCGAGCATGCCGGAGCCACCTGCTCGACTCGCCAGAAACACCTGCCGGACACGCCAAAATCACCTGCCGGGTATGCCAGAACCACCTGGCGGACACTCCGAAATCACCTGTCGCGCATGCCGGAACCACCTCTCAGACGTTCCGGAAGCAAGTGCCGGACACGCCGGAATCACCTACCGGACAGACCGGAACCACCTGCCGAGCACGCCGGAGCCACCTGTTCGACTCGCTGGAACCACCTGCCGGACAGGCCAATATCAACTGCTGGCTATGCCAGAACCACCTGGGGGACGGTCCGGAATCGCCTGCCAGCCATGGCGGCACAACCTCTCAGACGTACCAGAACCACCTGCCGGAGAAGCTGGAAACACGTCCTGGACAGTCTGGAACCACCTGCCGGCCAAGCCTGAACCACCTGCCAAGCACAACGGAACAACCTGCCAGACACGCCAAAATCACCTGCGTGTTATGCCAGAACCACTTGGAGGACTCTCTGGGATGACCTGCCGGGCATGCCGGAACCACCTCTCAGACGTGCCAGAACCATGTGGCGGACAGTCCGGAATCACCTGTTGGGCATGCGCAACCACCTCTGAGACGTACCAGAACCACATGCCGTGCAGGCTGGAACCACCTACCGGACAGACCGGAATCACCTTTCGGGCATGCCGGAACCACCTGTCAGATGTGCCAGAAACACGTGCCGGAGACACCGGAAGCACCTGCCAAGCACGTTGGAACCACCTGCTCAACTCGCCTGAACCACCTGCCGGACATGCCAAAATCACCTGCCGACTATGCCAGAACCCCTTGGCGAACACTCCGGAATCACTTGCGGGGCATGCAGGAACGACCTCTCAGACATGCCAGAACCCCGTGCCAATGACCCCGGAAGCACATGCCGAGCACGCCAGAACCACCTGCTCGACTCGCCAGAACCACCTGCCGATCACGCAAAAATCACCTGCCGGCTACGCCACAACCAGTTGGTGAACACTTTGGAATCACCTGCCAGGCTTGCTGGAACCACCTGCCAGTCATGCCAAAATCACCTGCCAACTACGCCAGAACCGCTTGGCGGACACTGCGGAAACACCTGTCCTGCCGGCTGGAACCACATCTCAGACGTGCCAGAAACGTGTTCATGAGATGCTGGAACCACACCCCGAACAGACGGATACCACCTGCCAGAACCGCCTGAACCACCTGCTGAGCACGCCGGAACCACCTGCTCGACTCACCGGAACCACCTCCCTGACACGCCAAAATCACCTGCTGGGTATGCCAGAACCACTTGGCGGACACTCCGGAATCATCTGCCGGACATGCCGGAACCAGCTTTCAGACACAGCAGAACCAAGTGTCGGAGACGCCGGAAGCACCTGCCGAGCATGCCGGAGCCACCTGCTCGACTCGCCAGAAACACCTGCCGGACACGCCAAAATCACCTGCCGGGTATGCCAGAACCACCTGGCGGACATGCCGAAATCACCTGTCGCGCATGCCGGAACCACCTCTCAGACTTGCCGGAAGCACGTGCCGGACACGCCGGAATCACCTACCGGACAGACCGGAACCACCTGCCGAGCACGCCGGAGCCACCTGTTCGACTCGCTGGAACCACCTGCCGGACAGGCCAATATCAACTGCTGGCTATGCCAGAACCACCTGGGGGACAGTCCGGGATCACCTGCCAGCCATGGCGGAACCACCTCTCAGACGTACCAGAACCACCTGCCGGAGAAGCTGGAAACACGTCCTGGACAGACTGGAACCACGTGACGGCCATGCCTGAACCACCTGCCGAGCACGGCGGAACCACCTGCCGGACACGCCAAAATCACCTGCGGGCTACGCCAGAACCACTTGGACGACTCTCCGAAATGACCTGCCGGGCATGTTGGAACCACCTCTCAGACGTGCCAGAAGCACGTGCCAGACAGTCCGGAATCACCTGTTGGGCATACGCAACCACCTCTGAGACGTACCAGAACCACGTGCCGTGCACGCCGGAACCACCTACCGGACAGACCGGAATCAACTCTTGGGCGTGCCGGAACCACCAGTCAGATGTGCCAGAAACACGTGCCGGAGACGCCGGAAGCACCTGCCGAGCACGTCGCAACCACCTGCTCAACTCGCCTGAACCACCTGCCGGACACGCCAAAATCACCTGCCCGCTACACCAGCACCACTTCGGGGACAAGCCGGAATCACGTGAGGGGCATGCCGGCACAGCCTCTCAGACTGAACCTCGTGCCGGACACCACAGAACCACCTGCCGGACAGACCGGAACCACCTGCCGGACACGCCGGAACCACCGGCTCGACCCGCCGGAACGACCGCTGGACATGCAAAATCACCTGCCGGCTACGCCGGAAACACTTGGCGAACACTCCGGAATCACCTGCCGGGCATGCCGGAACCACCTCTCAGATATGCCAGAACCACGTGCCAATGACCCCGGAAGCACCTGCCGAGCACGCCGGAACCACCTGCTCGACTCGCCAGAACCACCTGCCGGACACGCAGAAATCACCTGCCGGCTACGCCACAACCAGTTGGGGAACACTTCGGAATCACCTGCCGGGCTTGCTGGAACCACCTGCCGGTGATGCCAAAATCACCTGCCAACTACGCCAGTACCACTTGGCGGACACTGTGGAAACAGCTGTCGGGCCGGCCGGAACCACATCTCAGACGTGCCAGAACCATGTGCATGAGATGCTGGAACCACACCCCGAACAGACGGAAAACACCTGCCAGACCCGTCTGAACAACCTGCCGAGCACGCCGGAGCCACCTGCTCGACTCGCCGGAACCACCTACCTGACATGCCCAAATCACCAGCCGGGTATGCCAGAACCACTTGGCGGACACTCCAGAATCATCTGCCGGACATGCCGGAACCAGCTCTCAGACACACCAGAACCACGTGCCGGAGACGCCGGAAGCACCTGCCGAGCATGCCGGAGCCACCTGCTCGACTCGCCAGAAACACCTGCCGGACACGCCAAAATCACCTGCCGGGTACGCCAGAACCACCTGGCGGACACTCCGAAATCACCTGTCGCGCATGCCGGAACCACCTCTCAGACGTGCCGGAAGCACGTGCCGGACACGCCGGAATCACCTACCGGACAGACCGGAACCACCTGCCGAGCACGCCGGAGCCACCTGTTCGACTCGCTGGAACCACCTGCCGGACAGGCCAATATCAACTGCTGGCTATGCCAGAACCACCTGGGGGACGGTCCGGAATCGCCTGCGAGCCATGGCGGAACCACCTCTCAGACGTACCAGAACCACCTGCCGGAGAAGCTGGAAACACGTCCTGGACAGTCTGGAACCACCTGCCGGCCAAGCCTGAACCTCCTGCCAAGCACAACGGAACAACCTGCCAGACACGCCAAAATCACCTGCGTGTTATGCCAGAACCACTTGGAGGACTCTCTGGGATGTCCTGCCGGGCATGCCGGAACCACCTCTCAGACGTGCCAGAACCATGTGGCGGACAGTCCGGAATCACCTGTTGGGCATGCGCAACCACCTCTGAGACGTACCAGAACCACATGCCGTGCAGGGTGGAACCACCTACCGGACAGTCCGGAATCACCTTTCGGGCATGCCGGAACCACCTGTCAGATGTGCCAGAAACACGTGCCGGAGACGCCGGAACCACCTGCCAAGCACGTTGGAACCACCTGCTCAACTCGCCTGAACCACCTGCCGGACATGCCAAAATCACCTGCCGACTATGCCAGAACCACTTGGCGAACACTCCGGAATCACTTGCCGGGCATGCAGGAACCACCTCTCAGACATGCCAGAACCCCGTGCCAATGACCCCGGAAGCACCAGCCGAGCACGCCGGAACCACCTGCTCGACTCGCCAGAACCACCTGCCGATCACGCAAAAATCACCTGCCGGCTACGCCACAACCAGTTGGTGAACACTTTGGAATCACCTGCCAGGCTTGCTGGAACCACCTGCCGGTCATGCCAAAATCACCTGCCGACTACGCCAGAACCGCTTGGCGGACACTGCGGAAACACCTGTCGGGCCGGCCGGAACCACATCTCAGACGTGCCAGAAACGTGTTCATGAGATGCTGGAACCACACCCCGAACAGACGGATGCCACCTGCCAGAACCGCCTGAACCACCTGCTGAGCACGCCGGAACCACCTGCTCGACTCACCGGTACCACCTCCCTGACACGCCAAAATCACCTGCTGGGTATGCCAGAACCACTTGGCGGACACTCCGGAATCATCTGCCGGACATGCCGGAACCAGCTCTCAGACACAGCAGAACCAAGTGCCGGAGACGCCGGAAGCACCTGCCGAGCATGCCGGAGCCACCTGCTCGACTCGCCAGAAACACCTGCCGGACACGCCAAAATCACCTGCCGGGTATGCCAGAACCACCTGGCGGACACTCCGAAATCACCTGTCGCGCATGCCGGAACCACCTCTCAGACGTGCCGGCCCCACGTGCCGGACACGCCGGAATCACCTACCGGACAGACCGGAACCACCTGCCGGACACGCCGGAACCACCGGCTCGACCCGCCGGAACGACCGCTGGACATGCAAAATCACCTGCCGGCTACGCCGGAAACACTTGGCGAACACTCCAGAATCACCTGCCGGGCATGCCGGAACCACCTCTCAGATATGCCAGAACCACGTGCCAATGACCCCGGAAGCACCTGCCGAGCACGCCGGAACCACCTGCTCGACTCGCCAGAACCACCTGCCGGACACGCAAAAATCACCTGCCGGCTACGCCACAACCAGTTGGGGAACACTTCGGAATCACCTGCCGGGCTTGCTGGAACCACCTGCCGGTCATGCCAAAATCACCTGCCAACTACGCCAGTACCACTTGGCGGACACTGTGGAAACACCTGTCGGGCCGGCCGGAACCACATCTCAGACGTGCCAGAACCATGTGCATGAGATGCTGGAACCACACCCCGAACAGACGGAAAACACCTGCCAGACCCGTCTGAACAACCTGCCGAGCACGCCGGAGCCACCTGCTCGACTCGCTGGAACCGCCTACCTGACATGCCCAAATCACCAGCCGGGTATGCCAGAACCACTTGGCGGACACTCCGGAATCATCTGCCGGACATGCCGGAACCAGCTCTCAGACACACCAGAACCACGTGCCGGAGACGCCGGAAGCACCTGCCGAGCATGCCAGAGCCACCTGCTCGACTCGCCAGAAACACCTGCCGGACATGCCAAAAACACCTGCCGGGTACGCCAGAACCACCTGGCGGACACTCCGAAATCACCTGTCGCGCATGCCGGAACCACCTCTCAGACGTGCCGGAAGCACGTGCTGGACACGCCGGAATCACCTACCAGACAGACCGGAACCACCTGCCGAGCACGCTGGAGCCACCTGTTCGACTCGCTGGAACCACCTGCCGGACAGGCAATATCAACTGCTGGCTATGCCAGAACCACCTGGGGGACGGTCCGGAATCGCCTGCCAGCCATGGCGGAACCACCTCTCAGACGTACCAGAACCACCTGCCGGAGAAGCTGGAAACACGTCCTGGACAGTCTGGAACCACCTGCCGGCCAAGCCTGAACCACCTGCCAAGCACAACGGAACAACCTGCCAGACACGCCAAAATCACCTGCGTGTTATGCCAGAACCGCTTGGAGGACTCTCTGGTAGGACGTGCCGGGCATGCCGGAACCACCTCTCAGACGTGCCAGAACCATGTGGCGGACAGTCCGGAATCACCTGTTGGGCATGCGCAACCACCTCTGAGACGTACCAGAACCACATGCCGTGCAGGCTGGAACCACCTACCGGACAGACCGGAATCACGTTTCGGGCATGCCGGAACCGCCTGTCAGATGTGCCAGAAAGACGTGCCGGAGACGCCGGAAGCACCTGCCAAGCACGTTGGAACCACCTGCTCAACTCGCCTGAACCACCTGCCAGACATGCCAAAATCACCTGCCGACTATGCCAGAACCACTTGGCGAACACTCCGGAATCACTTGCCGGGCATGCAGGAACCACCTCTCAGACATGACAGAACCCCGTGCCAATGACCCCGGAAGCACCAGCCGAGCACACCGGAACCACCTGCTCGACTCGCCAGAACCACCTGCCGATCACGCAAAAATCACCTGCCGGCTACGCCACAACCAGTTGGTGAACACTTTGGAATCACCTGCCAGGCTAGCTGGAACCACCTGCCGGTCATGCCAAAATCACCTGCCGACTACGCCAGAACCGCTTGGCGGACACTGCGGAAACACCTGTCGGGCCGGCTGGAACCACATCTCAGACGTGCCAGAAACGTGTTCATGAGATGCTGGAACCACACCCCGAACAGACGGATACCATCTGCCAGAACCGCCTGAACCACCTGCTGAGCACGCCGGAACCACCTGCTCGACTCACCGGTACCACCTCCCTGACACGCCAAAACCACCTGCCAGGTATGCCAGAACCACCTGGCGGACACTACGGAATCACCTGCTGCGCATGCTGGAACCACCTCTCAGACGTGCCGGAAGCACGTGCCAGATACGCCGGAAACACCTACCGGACAGACCGGAACCACCTGCCAAGAATGCCGGAGCCACCTGTTCGACTCACTGGAACCACCTGCCGGACAGGCCAATATAAACTGCTGGCTATGCCAGAACCACCTGGGGGACAGTCCGGGATCCCCTGCCAGCCATGGCGGAACCACCTCTCAGACGTACCAGAACCACCTCCCGAGGAAGCTGGAAACACGTCCTGGACAGACTGGAACCACGTGACGGCCATGCCTGAACCACCTGCCGGACACGCCAAAATCACCTGCGGGCTACGCCAGAACCACTTGGACGACTCTCCGAAATGACCTGCCGGGTATGTTGGAACCACCTCTCAGACGTGCCAGAAGCACGTGGCGGACAGTCCGGAATGACCTGTTGGGCATACGCAACCACCTCTGACACGTACCAGAACCACGTGCCGTGCACGCCGGAACCACCTACCGGACAGACCGGAATCAACTTTTGGGCATTCCGGAACCACCAGTCAGATGTGCCAGAAACACGTGCCGGAGACGCCGGAAGCACCTGCCGAGCACGTCGCAACCACCTGCTCAACTCGCCTGAACCACCTGCCGGACACGCCAAAATCACCTGCCCGCTACACCAGCACCACTTCGGGGACAAGCCGGAATCACGTGAGGGGCATGCCGCCACAGCCTCTCAGACTGAACCTCGTGCCGGACACCACAGAACCACCTGCCGGACAGACCGGAACCACATGCCGGACACGCTGGAACCACCGGCTCGACCCGCCGGAACGACCGCTGGACATGCAAAATCACCTGCCGGCTACGCCGGAAACACTTGGCGAACACTCCGGAATCACCTGTCGGGCATGCCGGAACCACCTCTCAGATATGCCAGAACCACGTGCCAATGACCCCGGAAGCACCTGCCGAGCACGCCAGAACCACCTGCTCGACTCGCCAGAACCACCTCCCGGACACGCAAAAATCACCTGCCGGCTACGCCACAACCAGTTGGGGAACACTTCGGAATCACCTGCCGGGCTTGCTGGAACCACCTGCCGGTCATGCCAAAATCACCTGCCAACTACGCCAGTACCACTTGGCGGACACTGTGGAAACACCTGTCGGGCCGGCCGGAACCACATCTCAGACGTGCCAGAACCATGTGCATGAGATGCTGGAACCACACCCCGAACAGACGGAAAACACCTGCCAGACCCGTCTGAACAACCTGCCCAGCACGCCGGAGCCACCTACCTGACATGCCCAAATCACCAGCCGGGTATGCCAGAACCACTTGGCGGACACTCCGGAATCATCTGCCGGACATGCCGGAACCAGCTCTCAGACACACCAGAACCACGTGCCGGAGACGCCGGAAGCACCTGCCGAGCATGCCGGAGCCACCTGCTCGACTCGCCAGAAACACCTGCCGGACACGCCAAAATCACCTGCCGGGTACGCCAGAACCACCTGGCGGACACTCCGAAATCACCTGTCGCGCATGCCGGAACCACCTCTCAGACGTGCCGGAAGCACGTGCCGGACACGCCGGAATCACCTACCGGACAGACCGGAACCACCTGCCGAGCACGCCGGAGCCACCTGTTCGACTCGCTGGAACCACCTGCCGGACAGGCCAATATCAACTGCTGGCTATGCCAGAACCACCTGGGGGACGGTCCAGAATCGCCTGCCAGCCATGGCGGAACCACCTCTCAGATGTACCAGAACCACCTGCCGGAGAAGCTGGAAACACGTCCTGGACAGTCTGGAACCACCTGCCGGCCAAGCCTGAACCTCCTGCAAAGCACAACGGAACAACCTGCCAGAAACGCCAAAATCACCTGCGTGTTATGCCAGAACCACTTGGAGGACTCTCTGGGATGACCTGCCGGGCATGCCGGAACCACCTCTCAGACGTGCCAGAACCATGTGGCGGACAGTCCGGAATCACCTGTTGGGCATGCGCAACCACCTCTGAGACGTACCAGAACCACATGCCGTGCAGGCTGGAACCACCTACCGCACAGACCGGAATCACCTTTCGGGCATGCCGGAACCACCTGTCAGATATGCCAGAAACACGTGCCGGAGACGCCGGAAGCACCTGCCAAGCACGTTGGAACCACCTGCTCAACTAGCCTGAACCACCTGCCGGACATGCCAAAATCACCTGCCGACTATGCCAGAACCACTTGGCGAACACTCCGGAATCACTTGCCGGGCATGCAGGAACCACCTCTCAGACATGCCAGAACCCCGTGCCAATGACCCCGGAAGCACCAGCCGAGCACGCCGGAACCACCTGCTCGACTCGCCAGAACCACCTGCCGATCACGCCAAAATCACCTGCCGGCTACGCCACAACCATTTGGTGAACACTTTGGAATCACCTGCCAGGCTTGCTGGAACCACCTGCCGGTCATGCCAAAATCACCTGCTGACTACGCCAGAACCGCTTGGCGGACACTGCGGAAACACCTGTCGGGCCGGCCGGAACCACATCTCAGACGTGCCAGAAACGTGTTCATGAGATGCTGGAACCACACCCCGAACAGACGGATACCACCTGCCAGAACCGCCTGAACCACCTGCTGAACACGCCGGAACCACCTGCTCGACTCACCGGTACCACTTCCCTGACACGTCAAAATCACCTGCTGGGTATGCCAGAACCACTTGGCGGACACTCCGGAATCATCTGCCGGACATGCCGGAACCAGCTCTCAGACACACCAGAACCAAGTGCCGGAGACGCCGGAAGCACCTGCCGAGCATGCCGGAGCCACCTGCTCGACTCGCCAGAAACACCTGCCGGACACGCCAAAATCACCTGCCGGGTATGCCAGAACCACCTGGCGGACACTACGGAATCACCTGCTGCGCATGCCGGAACCACCTCTCAGACGTGCCGGGAGCACGTGCCAGACACGCCGGAAACACCTACCGGACAGACCGGAACCACCTGCCAAGAACGCCGGAGCCACCTGTTCGACTCGCTGGAACCAACTGCCGGACAGGCCAATATCAACTGCTGGCTATGCCAGAACCACCTGGGGGACAGTCTGGGATCACCTGCCAGCCATGGCGGAACCACCTCTCAGACGTACCAGAACCACCTCCCGAGGAAGCTGGAAACACGTCCTGGACAGACTGGAACCACGTGACGGCCATGCCTGAACCACCTGCCGGACACGCCAAAATCACCTGCGGGCTACGCCAGAACCACTTGGACGACTCTCCGAAATTACCTGCCGGGCATGTTGGAACCACCTCTCAGACGTGCCAGAAGCACGTGGCGG
Source organism: Equus przewalskii (assembly GCF_037783145.1). Taxonomy (NCBI): domain Eukaryota; kingdom Metazoa; phylum Chordata; class Mammalia; order Perissodactyla; family Equidae; genus Equus; species Equus przewalskii. The sequence goes on along the minus strand of NW_027227564.1, from coordinate 12,807 downwards.
ACAGTCCGGAATCACCTGTTCGGCATACGCAACCACCTCTGAGACGGAGCAGAACCACGTGCCGTGCACGCCGGAACCACCTACCGGACAGACCGGAATCCACTTTTGGGCATGCCGGATCCACCAGTCAGATGTGCCAGAAACACGTGCCGGAGACGCCGGAAGCACCTGCCGAGCACGTCGCAACCACCTGCTCAACTCGCCTGAACCACCTGCCGGACATGCCAAAATCGCATGCCGACTATGCCAGAACCACTTGGCGAACACTCCGGAATCACTTGCCGGGCATGCAGGAACCACCTCTCAGACATGCCAGAACCCCGTGCCAATGACCCCGGAAGCACCAGCCGAGCACGCTGGAACCACCTGCTCGACTCGCCAGAACCACCTGCCGATCACGCAAAAATCACCTGCCGGCTACGCCACAACCAGTTGGTGAACACTTCGGAATCACCTGCCAGGCTAGCTGGAACCACCTGCCGGTCATGCCAAAATCACCTGCCGACTACGCCAGAACCACTTGGCGGACACTGCGGAAACACCTGTCGGGCCGGCTGGAACCACATCTCAGACGTGCCAGAAACGTGTTCATGAGATGCTGGAACCACACCCCGAACAGACGGATACCACCTGCCAGAACCGCCTGAACCACCTGCTGAGCACGCCGGAACCAACTGCTCGACTCACCGGTACCACCTCCCTGACACGCCAAAATCACTTGCTGGGTATGCCAGAACCACTTGGCGGACACTCCGGAATCATCTGCCGGACATGCCGGAACCAGCTTTCAGACACAGCAGAACCAGTGTCGGAGACGCCAAAAGCACCTGCCGAGCATGCCGGAGCCACCTGCTCGACTCGCCAGAAACACCTGCCGGACACGCCAAAATCACCTGCCGGGTATGCCAGAACCACCTGGCGGACACTCCGAAATCACCTGCCGCGCATGCCGGAACCACCTCTCAGACGTGCCGGAAGCACGTGCCAGACACGCCGGAATCACCTACCGGACTGACCGGAACCACCTGCCAAGAACGCCGGAGCCGCCTGTTCGACTCGCTGGAACCACCTGCCGGACAGGCCAACATCAACTGCTGGCTATGCCAGAACCACCTGGGGGACAGTCCGGGATCACCTGCCAGCCATGGCGGAACCACCTCTCAGACGTACCAGAACCACCTGCCGGAAAAGCTGGAAACACGTCCTGGACAGACTGGAACCACGTGACGTCCAAGCCTGAACCACCTGCCGAGCACGGCGGAACCACCTGCCGGACACGCCAAAATCACCTGCGGGCTACGCCAGAACCACTTGGACGACTCTCCGAAATGACCTGCCGGGCATGTTGGAACCACCTCTCAGACGTGCCAGAAGCACGTGGCGGACAGTCCGGAATCACCTGTTGGGCATACGCAACCACCTCTGACACGTACCAGAACCACGTGCCGTGCACGCCGGAACCACCTACCGGACAGACCAGAATCCACTTTTGGGCATGCCGGAACCACCAGTCAGATGTGCCAGAAACACGTGCCGGAGACGCCGGAACCACCTACCATGCACGCCGCAACCACCTACCAGACAGACCGGAATCAACTTTTGGGCATGCCGGAACCACCAGTCAGATGTGCCAGAAACACGTGCCGGAGACGCCGGAAGCACCTGCCGAGCACGTCGCAACCACCTGCTCAACTCGCCTGAACCACCTGCCGCACACGCCAAAATCACCTGCCCGCTACACCAGCACCACTTTGGGGACAAGCCGGAATCACGTGAGGGGCATGCCGGCACAGCCTCTCAGACTGAACGTCGTGCCGGACACCACAGAACCACCTGCCGGACAGACCGGAAACACCTGCCGGACACGCCGGAACCACCGGCTCGACACGCCGGAACGACCGCTGGACATGCAAAATCACCTGCCGGCTACGCCGGAAACACTTGGCGAACACTCCGGAATCACCTGCCGGGCATGCCGGAACCACCTCTCAGATATGCCAGAACCACGTGCCAATGACCCCGGAAGCACCTGCCGAGCACGCCGGAACCACCTGCTCGACTCGCCAGAACCACCTGCCGGACACGCAAAAATCACCTGCCGGCTACGCCACAACCAGTTGGGGAACACTTCGGAATCACCTGCCGGGCTTGCTGGAACCACCTGCCGGTCATGCCAAAATCACCTGCCAACTACGCCAGTACCACTTGGCGGACACTGTGGAAACACCTGTCGGGCCGGCCGGAACCACATCTCAGACGTGCCAGAACCATGTGCATGAGATGCTGGAACCACACCCCGAACAGACGGAAAACACCTGCCAGACCCGTCTGAATAACCTGCCGAGCACGCCGGAGCCACCTGCTCGACTCGCCGGAACCACCTACCTGACATGCCCAAAACACCAGCCGTGTATGCCAGAACCACTTGGCGGACACTCCGGAATCATCTGCCGGACATGCCGGAACCAGCACTCTGACACACCAGAACCACGTGCCGGAGACGCCGGAAGCACCTGCCGAGCATGCCGGAGCCACCTGCTCGACTCGCCAGAAACACCTGCCGGACACGCCAAAATCACCTGCCGGGTACGCCAGAACCACCTGGCGGACACTCCGAAATCACCTGTCGCGCATGCCGGAACCACCTCTCAGACGTGCCGGAAGCACGTGCCGGACACGCCGGAATCACCTACCGGACAGACCGGAACCACCTGCCGAGCACGCCGGAGCCACCTGTTCGACTCGCTGGAACCACCTGCCGGACAGGCCAATATCAACTGCTGGCTATGCCAGAACCACCTGGGGGACGGTCCGGAATCACCTGCCAGCCATGGCGGAACCACCTCTCAGACGTACCAGAACCACCTGCCGGAGAAGCTGGAAACACGTCCTGGACAGTCTGGAACCACCTGCCGGCCAAGCCTGAACCACCTGCCAAGCACAACGGAACAACCTGCCAGACACGCCAAAATCACCTGCGTGTTATGCCAGAACCACTTGGAGGACTCTCTGGGATGACCTGCCGGGCATGCCGGCACCACCTCTCAGACGTGCCAGAACCATGTGGTGGACAGTCCGGAATCACCTGTTGGGCATGCGCAACCACCTCTGAGACGTACCAGAACCACATGCCGTGCAGGCTGGAAAAACCTACCGGACAGACCGGAATCACCTTTCGGGCATGCCGGAACCACCTGTCAGATGTGCCAGAAACACGTGCCGGAGACGCCGGAAGCACCTGCCAAGCACGTTGGAACCACCTGCTCAACTCGCCTGAACCACCTGCCGGACATGCCAAAATCACCTGCCGACTATGCCAGAACCACTTAGCGAACACTCCTGAATCACTTGCCGGGCATGCAGGAATCACCTCTCAGACATGCCAGAACCCCGTGCCAATGACCCCGGAAGCACCAGCCGAGCACGCCGGAACCACCTGCTCGACTCGCCAGAACCACCTGCCGATCACGCAAAAATCACCTGCCGGCTACGCCACAACCAGTTGGTGAACACTTTGGAATCACCTGCCGGGCTTGCTGGAACCACCTGCCGGTCATGCCAAAATCACCTGCCAACTACGCCAGAACCGCTTGGCGGACACTGCGGAAACACCTGTCGGGCCGGCCGGAACCACATCTCAGACGTGACAGAAACGTGTTCATGAGATGCTGGAACCACACCCCGAACAGACGGATACCACCTGCCAGAACCGCCTGAACCACCTGCTGAGCACGCCGGAACCAACTGCTCGACTCACCGGTACCACCTCCCTGACACGCCAAAATCACTTGCTGGGTATGCCAGAACCACTTGGCGGACACTCCGGAATCATCTGCCGGACATGCCGGAACCAGCTCTCAGACACACCAGAACCAGTGTCGGAGACGCCAGAAGCACCTGCCGAGCATGCCGGAGCCACCTGCTCGACTCGCCAGAAACACCTGCCGGACACGCCAAAATCACCTGCCGGGTATGCCAGAACCACCTGGCGGACAATACGGAATCACCTGCCGCGCATGCCGGAACCACCTCTCAGACGTGCCGGAAGCACGTGCCAGACACGCCGGAATCACCTACCGGACTGACCGGAACCACCTGCCAAGAACGCCGGAGCCGCCTGTTCGACTCGCTGGAACCACCTGCCGGACAGGCCAACATCAACTGCTGGCTATGCCAGAACCACCTGGGGGACAGTCCGGGATCACCTGCCAGCCATGGCGGAACCACCTCTCAGACGTACCAGAACCACCTGCCGGAAAAGCTGGAAACACGTCCTGGACAGACTGGAACCACGTGACGTCCAAGCCTGAACCACCTGCCGAGCACGGCGGAACCACCTACCGGACACGCCAAAATCACCTGCGGGCTACGCCAGAACCACTTGGACGACTCTCCGAAATGACCTGCCGGGCATGTTGGAACCACCTCTCAGACGTGCCAGAAGCACGTGGCGGACAGTCCGGAATCACCTGTTGGGCATACGCAACCACCTCTGACACGTACCAGAACCACGTGCCGTGCACGCCGGAACCACCTACCGGACAGACCAGAATCCACTTTTGGGCATGCCGGAACCACCAGTCAGATGTGCCAGAAACACGTGCCGGAGACGCCGGAACCACCTACCATGCACGCCGCAACCACCTACCAGACAGACCGGAATCAACTTTTGGGCATGCCGGAACCACCAGTCAGATGTGCCAGAAACACGTGCCGGAGACGCCGGAAGCACCTGCCGAGCACGTCGCAACCACCTGCTCAACTCGCCTGAACCACCTGCCGGACACGCCAAAATCACCTGCCCGCTACACCAGCACCACTTCGGGGACAATCCGGAATCACGTGAGGGGCATGCCGGCACAGCCTCTCAGACTGAACCTCGTGCCGGACACCACAGAACCACCTGCCGGACAGACCGGAACCACCTGCCGGACACGCCGGAACCACCGGCTCGACCCGCCGGAACGACCGCTGGACATGCAAAATCACCTGCCGGCTACGCCGGAAACACTTGGCGAACACTCCGGAATCACCTGTCGGGCATGCCGGAACCACCTCTCAGATATGCCAGAACCACGTGCCAATGACCCCGGAAGCACCTGCCGAGCACGCCGGAACCACCTGCTCGACTCGCCAGAACCACCTGCCGGACACGCAAAAATCACCTGCCGGCTACGCCACAACCAGTTGGGGAACACTTCGGAATCACCTGCCGGGCTTGCTGGAACCACCTGCCGGTCATGCCAAAATCACCTGCCAACTACGCCAGTACCACTTGGCGGACACTGTGGAAACACCTGTCGGGCCGGCCGGAACCACATCTCAGACGTGCCAGAACCATGTGCATGAGATGCTGGAACCACACCCCGAACAGACGGAAAACACCTGCCAGACCCGTCTGAACAACCTGCCGAGCACGCCGGAGCCACCTGCTCGACTCGCCAGAACCACCTACCTGACATGCCCAAATCACCAGCCGGGTATGCCAGAACCACTGGCGGACACTCCGGAATCATCTGCCGGACATGCCGGAACCAGCTCTCAGACACACCAGAACCACGTGCCGGAGACGCCGGAAGCACCTGCCGAGCATGCCGGAGCCACCTGCTCGACTCGCCAGAAACACCTGCCGGACACGCCAAAATCACCTGCCGGGTACGCCAGAACCACCTGGCGGACACTCCGAAATCACCTGTCGTGCATGCCGGAACCACCTCTCAGACGTGCCGGAAGCACGTGCCGGACACGCCGGAATCACCTACCGGACAGACCGGAACCACCTGCCGAGCACGCCGGAGCCACCTGTTCGACTCGCTGGAACCACCTGCCGGACAGGCCAATATCAACTGCTGGCTATGCCAGAACCACCTGGGGGACGGTCCAGAATCGCCTGCCAGCCATGGCGGAACCACCTCTCAGATGTACCAGAACCACCTGCCGGAGAAGCTGGAAACACGTCCTGGACAGTCTGGAACCACCTGCCGGCCAAGCCTGAACCTCCTGCCAAGCACAACGGAACAACCTGCCAGAAACGCCAAAATCACCTGCGTGTTAGGCCAGAACCACTTGGAGGACTCTCTGGGATGACCTGCCGGGCATGCCGGAACCACCTCTCAGACGTGCCAGAACCATGTGGCGGACAGTCCGGAATCACCTGTTGGGCATGCGCAACCACCTCTGAGACGTACCAGAACCACATGCCGTGCAGGCTGGAACCACCTACCGCACAGACCGGAATCACCTTTCGGGCATGCCGGAACCACCTGTCAGATATGCCAGAAACACGTGCCGGAGACGCCGGAAGCACCTGCCAAGCACGTTGGAACCACCTGCTCAACTAGCCTGAACCACCTGCCGGACATGCCAAAATCACCTGCCGACTATGCCAGAACCACTTGGCGAACACTCCGGAATCACTTGCCGGGCATGCAGGAACCACCTCTCAGACATGCCAGAACCCCGTGCCAATGACCCCGGAAGCACCAGCCGAGCACGCCGGAACCACCTGCTCGACTCGCCAGAACCACCTGCCGATCACGCCAAAATCACCTGCCGGCTACGCCACAACCAGTTGGTGAACACTTTGGAATCACCTGCCAGGCTTGCTGGAACCACCTGCCGGTCATGCCAAAATCACCTGCTGACTACGCCAGAACCGCTTGGCGGACACTGCGGAAACACCTGTCGGGCCGGCCGGAACCACATCTCAGACGTGCCAGAAACGTGTTCATGAGATGCTGGAACCACACCCCGAACAGACGGATACCACCTGCCAGAACCGCCTGAACCACCTGCTGAACACGCCGGAACCACCTGCTCGACTCACCGGTACCACTTCCCTGACACGTCAAAATCACCTGCTGGGTATGCCAGAACCACTTGGCGGACACTCCGGAATCATCTGCCGGACATGCCGGAACCAGCTCTCAGACACACCAGAACCACGTGCCGGAGACGCCGGAAGCACCTGCCGAGCATGCCGGAGCCACCTGCTCGACTCGCCAGAAACACCTGCCGGACACGCCAAAATCACCTGCCGGGTACGCCAGAACCACCTGGCGGACACTCCGAAATCACCTGTCGCGCATGCCGGAACCACCTCTCAGACGTGCCGGAAGCACGTGCCGGACACGCCGGAATCACCTACCGGACAGACCGGAACCACCTGCCGAGCACGCCGGAGCCACCTGTTCGACTCGCTGGAACCACCTGCCGGACAGGCCAATATCAACTGCTGGCTATGCCAGAACCACCTGGGGGACGGTCCGGAATCACCTGCCAGCCATGGCGGAACCACCTCTCAGACGTACCAGAACCACCTGCCGGAGAAGCTGGAAACACGTCCTGGACAGTCTGGAACCACCTGCCGGCCAAGCCTGAACCACCTGCCAAGCACAACGGAACAACCTGCCAGACACGCCAAAATCACCTGCGTGTTATGCCAGAACCACTTGGAGGACTCTCTGGGATGACCTGCCGGGCATGCCGGCACCACCTCTCAGACGTGCCAGAACCATGTGGTGGACAGTCCGGAATCACCTGTTGGGCATGCGCAACCACCTCTGAGACGTACCAGAACCACATGCCGTGCAGGCTGGAAAAACCTACCGGACAGACCGGAATCACCTTTCGGGCATGCCGGAACCACCTGTCAGATGTGCCAGAAACACGTGCCGGAGACGCCGGAAGCACCTGCCAAGCACGTTGGAACCACCTGCTCAACTCGCCTGAACCACCTGCCGGACATGCCAAAATCACCTGCCGACTATGCCAGAACCACTTAGCGAACACTCCTGAATCACTTGCCGGGCATGCAGGAATCACCTCTCAGACATGCCAGAACCCCGTGCCAATGACCCCGGAAGCACCAGCCGAGCACGCCGGAACCACCTGCTCGACTCGCCAGAACCACCTGCCGATCACGCAAAAATCACCTGCCGGCTACGCCACAACCAGTTGGTGAACACTTTGGAATCACCTGCCGGGCTTGCTGGAACCACCTGCCGGTCATGCCAAAATCACCTGCCAACTACGCCAGAACCGCTTGGCGGACACTGCGGAAACACCTGTCGGGCCGGCCGGAACCACATCTCAGACGTGACAGAAACGTGTTCATGAGATGCTGGAACCACACCCCGAACAGACGGATACCACCTGCCAGAACCGCCTGAACCACCTGCTGAGCACGCCGGAACCAACTGCTCGACTCACCGGTACCACCTCCCTGACACGCCAAAATCACTTGCTGGGTATGCCAGAACCACTTGGCGGACACTCCGGAATCATCTGCCGGACATGCCGGAACCAGCTCTCAGACACACCAGAACCAGTGTCGGAGACGCCAGAAGCACCTGCCGAGCATGCCGGAGCCACCTGCTCGACTCGCCAGAAACACCTGCCGGACACGCCAAAATCACCTGCCGGGTATGCCAGAACCACCTGGCGGACAATACGGAATCACCTGCCGCGCATGCCGGAACCACCTCTCAGACGTGCCGGAAGCACGTGCCAGACACGCCGGAATCACCTACCGGACTGACCGGAACCACCTGCCAAGAACGCCGGAGCCGCCTGTTCGACTCGCTGGAACCACCTGCCGGACAGGCCAACATCAACTGCTGGCTATGCCAGAACCACCTGGGGGACAGTCCGGGATCACCTGCCAGCCATGGCGGAACCACCTCTCAGACGTACCAGAACCACCTGCCGGAAAAGCTGGAAACACGTCCTGGACAGACTGGAACCACGTGACGTCCAAGCCTGAACCACCTGCCGAGCACGGCGGAACCACCTACCGGACACGCCAAAATCACCTGCGGGCTACGCCAGAACCACTTGGACGACTCTCCGAAATGACCTGCCGGGCATGTTGGAACCACCTCTCAGACGTGCCAGAAGCACGTGGCGGACAGTCCGGAATCACCTGTTGGGCATACGCAACCACCTCTGACACGTACCAGAACCACGTGCCGTGCACGCCGGAACCACCTACCGGACAGACCAGAATCCACTTTTGGGCATGCCGGAACCACCAGTCAGATGTGCCAGAAACACGTGCCGGAGACGCCGGAACCACCTACCATGCACGCCGCAACCACCTACCAGACAGACCGGAATCAACTTTTGGGCATGCCGGAACCACCAGTCAGATGTGCCAGAAACACGTGCCGGAGACGCCGGAAGCACCTGCCGAGCACGTCGCAACCACCTGCTCAACTCGCCTGAACCACCTGCCGGACACGCCAAAATCACCTGCCCGCTACACCAGCACCACTTCGGGGACAATCCGGAATCACGTGAGGGGCATGCCGGCACAGCCTCTCAGACTGAACCTCGTGCCGGACACCACAGAACCACCTGCCGGACAGACCGGAACCACCTGCCGGACACGCCGGAACCACCGGCTCGACCCGCCGGAACGACCGCTGGACATGCAAAATCACCTGCCGGCTACGCCGGAAACACTTGGCGAACACTCCGGAATCACCTGTCGGGCATGCCGGAACCACCTCTCAGATATGCCAGAACCACGTGCCAATGACCCCGGAAGCACCTGCCGAGCACGCCGGAACCACCTGCTCGACTCGCCAGAACCACCTGCCGGACACGCAAAAATCACCTGCCGGCTACGCCACAACCAGTTGGGGAACACTTCGGAATCACCTGCCGGGCTTGCTGGAACCACCTGCCGGTCATGCCAAAATCACCTGCCAACTACGCCAGTACCACTTGGCGGACACTGTGGAAACACCTGTCGGGCCGGCCGGAACCACATCTCAGACGTGCCAGAACCATGTGCATGAGATGCTGGAACCACACCCCGAACAGACGGAAAACACCTGCCAGACCCGTCTGAACAACCTGCCGAGCACGCCGGAGCCACCTGCTCGACTCGCCAGAACCACCTACCTGACATGCCCAAATCACCAGCCGGGTATGCCAGAACCACTGGCGGACACTCCGGAATCATCTGCCGGACATGCCGGAACCAGCTCTCAGACACACCAGAACCACGTGCCGGAGACGCCGGAAGCACCTGCCGAGCATGCCGGAGCCACCTGCTCGACTCGCCAGAAACACCTGCCGGACACGCCAAAATCACCTGCCGGGTACGCCAGACCCACCTGGCGGACACTCCGAAATCACCTGTCGCGCATGCCGGAACCACCTCTCAGACGTGCCGGAAGCACGTGCCGGACACGCCGGAATCACCTACCGGACAGACCGGAACCACCTGCCGAGCACGCCGGAGCCACCTGTTCGACTCGCTGGAACCACCTGCCGGACAGGCCAATATCAACTGCTGGCTATGCCAGAACCACCTGGGGGACGGTCCAGAATCGCCTGCCAGCCATGGCGGAACCACCTCTCAGATGTACCAGAACCACCTGCCGGAGAAGCTGGAAACACGTCCTGGACAGTCTGGAACCACCTGCCGGCCAAGCCTGAACCTCCTGCCAAGCACAACGGAACAACCTGCCAGAAACGCCAAAATCACCTGCGTGTTAGGCCAGAACCACTTGGAGGACTCTCTGGGATGACCTGCCGGGCATGCCGGAACCACCTCTCAGACGTGCCAGAACCATGTGGCGGACAGTCCGGAATCACCTGTTGGGCATGCGCAACCACCTCTGAGACGTACCAGAACCACATGCCGTGCAGGCTGGAACCACCTACCGCACAGACCGGAATCACCTTTCGGGCATGCCGGAACCACCTGTCAGATATGCCAGAAACACGTGCCGGAGACGCCGGAAGCACCTGCCAAGCACGTTGGAACCACCTGCTCAACTAGCCTGAACCACCTGCCGGACATGCCAAAATCACCTGCCGACTATGCCAGAACCACTTGGCGAACACTCCGGAATCACTTGCCGGGCATGCAGGAACCACCTCTCAGACATGCCAGAACCCCGTGCCAATGACCCCGGAAGCACCAGCCGAGCACGCCGGAACCACCTGCTCGACTCGCCAGAACCACCTGCCGATCACGCCAAAATCACCTGCCGGCTACGCCACAACCAGTTGGTGAACACTTTGGAATCACCTGCCAGGCTTGCTGGAACCACCTGCCGGTCATGCCAAAATCACCTGCTGACTACGCCAGAACCGCTTGGCGGACACTGCGGAAACACCTGTCGGGCCGGCCGGAACCACATCTCAGACGTGCCAGAAACGTGTTCATGAGATGCTGGAACCACACCCCGAACAGACGGATACCACCTGCCAGAACCGCCTGAACCACCTGCTGAACACGCCGGAACCACCTGCTCGACTCACCGGTACCACTTCCCTGACACGTCAAAATCACCTGCTGGGTATGCCAGAACCACTTGGCGGACACTCCGGAATCATCTGCCGGACATGCCGGAACCAGCTCTCAGACACACCAGAACCAAGTGCCGGAGACGCCGGAAGCACCTGCCGAGCATGCCGGAGCCACCTGCTCGACTCGCCAGAAACACCTGCCGGACACGCCAAAATCACCTGCCGGGTATGCCAGAACCACCTGGCGGACACTACGGAATCACCTGCTGCGCATGCCGGAACCACCTCTCAGACGTGCCGGGAGCACGTGCCAGACACGCCGGAAACACCTACCGGACAGACCGGAACCACCTGCCAAGAACGCCGGAGCCACCTGTTCGACTCGCTGGAACCAACTGCCGGACAGGCCAATATCAACTGCTGGCTATGCCAGAACCACCTGGGGGACAGTCTGGGATCACCTGCCAGCCATGGCGGAACCACCTCTCAGACGTACCAGAACCACCTCCCGAGGAAGCTGGAAACACGTCCTGGACAGACTGGAACCACGTGACGGCCATGCCTGAACCACCTGCCGGACACGCCAAAATCACCTGCGGGCTACGCCAGAACCACTTGGACGACTCTCCGAAATTACCTGCCGGGCATGTTGGAACCACCTCTCAGACGTGCCAGAAGCACGTGGCGGACAGTCCGGAATCACCTGTTGGGCATACGCAACCACCTCTGAGACGGAGCAGAACCACGTGCCGTGCACGCCGGAACCACCTACCGGACAGACCGGAATCCACTTTTGGGCATGCCGGATCCACCAGTCAGATGTGCCAGAAACACGTGCCGGAGACGCCGGAAGCACCTGCCGAGCACGTCGCAACCACCTGCTCAACTCGCCTGAACCACCTGCCGGACATGCCAAAATCACATGCCGACTATGCCAGAACCACTTGGCGAACACTCCGGAATCACTTGCCGGGCATGCAGGAACCACCTCTCAGACATGCCAGAACCCCGTGCCAATGACCCCGGAAGCACCAGCCGAGCACGCCGGAACCACCTGCTCGACTCGCCAGAACCACCTGCCGATCACGCAAAAATCACCTGCCGGCTACGCCACAACCAGTTGGTGAACACTTTGGAATCACCTGCCGGGCTTGCTGGAACCACCTGCCGGTCATGCCAAAATCACCTGCCAACTACGCCAGAACCGCTTGGCGGACACTGCGGAAACACCTGTCGGGCCGGCCGGAACCACATCTCAGACGTGACAGAAACGTGTTCATGAGATGCTGGAACCACACCCCGAACAAACGGATACCACCTGCCAGAACCGCCTGAACCACCTGCTGAGCACGCCGGAACCACCTGCTCGACTCACCGGTACCACCTCCCGGACACGCCAAAATCACCTGCTGGGTATGCCAGAACCACTTGGTGGACACTCCGGAATCATCTGCCGGACATGCCGGAACCAGCTCTCAGACACACCAGAACCAAGTGCCGGAGACGCCGGAAGCACCTGCCGAGCATGCCGGGGCCACC